>NC_041388.1:675745442-675767547 GCF_002162155.2 Triticum dicoccoides | reverse complement strand
GTTTTCCCTGCGTACGTTCCACCCCAAACGTGATTCGTTCTTCTTAATTACGTGGTCCCACCCCCATGTGATTCGGCGAAAGAACCAGCAAAACCGTCATACCCACGCACGCAAGCAACGAAAAATCCACGCAAGCCGTGTCTCCTCCTCCCTGTTCAAACCCTAGCCGCCCCTTCCCAGTTGACGCCGCTAGCGAGTAGCGCATAGCACATGCACCAGTGCGGCCCTTCCGCGGTCCCCCTTGACCTCGCAATGAAACAGGTGCGTCCGGTGTTGATTCATGTGGATGGGTCAAGCAAGACAGAGGGCGGTGGATCTGGGACATAGCCATGAAGTCTGCTTCGATGCGCGCCCAGTATTGTCTCGTGTGCATGGGTCGATCCTGGATGGCGGGCGATGGATCAAGGACGTACATAGCAGCTTTCACCTACGCAAATAGCTGACTACTCAACCTCCTCTCGGCGATGGCAGCGGCCAGGTCTGGTTAGCTACCATTTATCTTTAATGCATGCCATGAAAGGTGATCAAGAGGAGCAATCATAAGCAGCGAGGTGTTCCAGGGCTACGAGCGCCAGTACTGCGACTCTGCGTCTGCGAGGTCTTCGCCAAGATCGCCACCCTCTCTTCCCGTGCCTATTTCTATTCGATGTTGTTGGTTTCGTCTTACATGGTGAGATCTAAGCAGACAAGATGAAGCAGAGGCTCTCTAAGATCCAGTACGACGTGCAGGATACTGAATCGCTGGTAAATACTAGATTGTGTTTTATGATTTGATCATCCATTCCGCTGCCTTACATACTGCCTGTGGGACATTTGGCAGGTGGAGGCTTCATTTTGGACGTAGGTGAATGTGTGATTTCTGGAAGCTCTGTATATTAACTTCATGATCTGCTCTTGATTTCCTTCTTGGGGACTAGATTTGAAGATTTGCCAGCTACACCATCTAAAAATCAGGCTGCTGATACGGGTACATTGCTACTCGGCCTTGCGTTCAATTGAAGTTTTCTGAGATCAACTCTTCTGAAACTTCAAAACGAGCAGTCCTCGTATTTTGAGGTTGCTACTTGCACATTGTTCATCTTTCTGTCAATTTTGTTCCATTATTTTGCACTCTATCTGCCAATTTGATTGCATGGTATAGGGTGCGATGGTGGCGTGGGCGCCGCACGGGGTAGGAGCAGTGCCCTGCACAGGCCAGCCCATGCCGGGAGCTAGCATCGCGCCAGCGCCTCCATGAACGCCACCATGATGTGTTGCATGGTGTCGCTGTCGGGTGTGGCCCCCAACATCGCGATGTGTGCTCAAGCATGTCGTTTGTGGCTTCAAGCCGCCTGGTGGCCACCGTGGCATCGTGGCTAAACAAGAGGTTGGTGATGAAGAGCCTGCGATCGTCCGGGCGGATATGGCGAAGCATCCACAGCGATGTGGACGTGGCTGCAACCGTGGCCGGATGGAGAAGCCTTAGGTCCTGGTAGATTATCTACTGATGGCATAATCCTCCAGAGCTACAATAGCCAGAAAGATGCCTTGCCGTGGGGAAGCCTCGCTGCTGGAAGTGCCATCAGTGATCTAATTTGAAGAGTCCAACAAGAGGTCAATGGAATTCTCATCTCCAATATGTTTGCATTCTAACATGTCCTTGTTGATTCAGCTGTTACATTGTGTCACAGTTCACTTGTTTTTCACCTTTTTTCGTACTACTATGCACTGGAATGTCCATGTTTGCTAATTTGCAGATTGAATTGTTCTGATAAAGTAAGCTAATATATGTCACTTCTTTCTGAAAGGTATCCAGAACTCTTAACTGCATTGCTCCGGTGATAACTTTTTCTTATTGTTGCCATTTTGTGTTCCGGTCAAGATTTTCTTCTTTCACAAACATTAGAAGTCTAGAACTGGGATAAAAATAAATAAAGTTTGGAATAAACTAGAATCTTAATAATCTCCAATATCTGCTCCACATGTGTGGAATCAATCATCCAGATATATATACTCGGATTGATGCAGCCATGCCCAATAAGAATCTTCATGTAAATAAATCGAAGGATTCTCTACTGATGAATAGGGAGCTGCACCAAACATAATATGGTCTCATTTTCGTGGTAAGACTGGACTGACCTCAAGACTTAAGTATCTCGGAACCATGCTTTTCCTGCATAGTTTTCAACATGCTATTACATGGTCTATTAAGTGCGTGTGAAGATTCTTGAATTTACCCTGACATTATGGAAACTTTGTGCTGAAACAATTAAATATGTTAATCTATAATGATAGCAATGAAGACACGCAGTTCAGTTATCAGTACAGTGCAGATGGTCATGTGGCCATTATGGCCTATCTTCAGTATTGTGGTTAACATTGACAGGATTGATGTAATCTTCGAAACGACATGTTCCATTTTCCCTATGTATTTTTTGTTCAGATGCCCTACTACTGTTTTATTGACCGCAGGCAATCTATTTTGTATGGTATGATTTTGTTTGTTGGAGAGATACTAGCTGCCCCTTTTCCACCTGTTAGTAGGTTTTGTAGCAGACTTCTTATTGATATTATAGACGTTCTAAGGTAGACATGGTATTTTTAGTTAGACTGATTTCTTGTATTTTATCCACTGTTATAGGAGTTTGTTACCTTTGTTTTTTGATCGAAAATTAAATGTGCATGCATTGTCGAAGTTTGTGAAGTAGAATTAATAACCTTATGGTTATTGATCAATATATATATATCTTGGATGTCCCATAGCAATGCAAGGGCATTCAGCTATCCTTGAAAAAAAAGAACTGTCAAACCGATCAAGAACCTGCCAGGTCAAGCCTCTCCCTCCGCTGTTTGGCACTGCCTACCCCCTCTCCCCCGAATACCGCGACAGGGAAAGATCCGGTCCATCGAGAGAGACCAATGCTGTCGACCATTGATGTCGCATGGGAGATCTGCGACAGTGGAAACAAGCTCCCCTTCCGTCAACGGCGCCTCGAGGTCACTGACACGGGTGACCCAGCGATTCGCCGCTGCCATCCCGAGCTACTTTGCCAACGTCGTGGGCGTTGGCTACTGGCCTTCCAGGTACTCGACTGCCGGGCTTATCGAATTGGGCCGCCACGGTGCTGCTGGCCGCCGCCGGTCTCACTATAGATGCATCATGTGACGTCGGCCATGCTAGCATCGCCGCCTACGTTTCCCAAATCAGTTACCCGTACGGTCCATGCATATACCCGGAGACGTTGATGCGTTCACACTTCTCATGGATCTTTGTATTAGCCTGATAGTGTTGGGATCTCGAAATTTTGATGTAGGTGAAGAAGGGATTCCTATCTCGAAATTCTGCTGTAGGTGAAGCGCCTCCTGTAGGCCATGGAGATGACCAGGGATGCATTGGGAGGCGGGCGACGTAAAGCGCTGGAAAGGAGTATTGTATTATGTATGGTCCTCCTTCGCTTTTTGGAAGGTTGTATAGTCGTTTTGATACCTAAGATATAATTTCAGGTTCTACATACATATTGGTTTGACATGTTTTCATTTTTTATAATTTCAGTGAATAATGCAATCTGGATTTGTTTTATCATGCCAATTTGAGGCATTCTGTACGGGCTGATTGGAGGAATATTATTTTTTGATGCACTACGTGTGAACATGTTGAAGGGGCATGGCCATCAACGAGCTTGTGGCAGAAGTTTGAATGTGAGAAGCTCCTATCTTTTGTGTACTTATTTTCAGTCTATCAATCAAAGTGTAGAATGATTACACGTGCAGTTATTTTGGTGTGAGCTTTGACAAGGGATGCCGATTGTTATGTTGAAAGGCTAAAATCTTCCTCGGTAAGTGATGTGCATTATGCATCTGATAAAAAAAGAGGCTTTAGGGAGTTGATTGTGCCCATGAGAGGTGGTCCTGATATTAGGCTTGCTATAACATATCATATTTAACATGTAATGTTCTTTACCAACCAAATGTTCACGTTTTAGATTATAAAGAATGATGACCTCAAAGACAAAGAGCTCCAAGAACTCGGTTCTGAAACTTTTGGTTAGTCTGAGTAATGAAATGTGACCCTACTGGAAGTTCTACCTCATTTCAGTTCTTCTCTTTTCCATTTAATTATCTATTTCATTCCAAGCTAATTGTCTTACATACCTATATCTTTCAATACAAGACTACACGAGGACTATGGGATATGGGATATCAAGCTCCTTCAAATAATCTGCACCAGTTCTTCTGGAGAATAATGTATATGCATGGTCTACAATGGAGTTTACAAGATATATTCACTTACTCAAAGATTCGGCCTAACATTTTCCATAAGGATTATGTATGTTATACCAACTCTCAGTAATCTCTACTACTAATATCTTAGTTGGTAGTCTCGCCTCACTCCACCTCATCCCACCACTCCTATCTTTCGCCCACCTTTGACATCATCACATCACAACATGGGCTGGCCCATTAACATGTATGTGAACGCAATCCTCCCATCGCCTGCCCTCCTCGCGATAATCCCGGCGTCCTCGCGCTGCCATCCTCTTCTCTCTGATCTCCTCTACCAGCATGCCTTCCTTGCGATCCCCCCGACGTGTCCTCGCGTCGCCGTCCTCTTCTCCCCAAACTCCTCTACCAGGGGGACTCCTCGATGACCCAGGCAGAGCGAACATTGTACGCAGGTTTTTTGGCTTTCACCGGTTCGTTCTCTACCCCTTCTCCATGACTCCCTCGCCATCGATTTTTTTCGGCGTCTAAATGCAATCCCTTCGTGGGGAAGTATGGTGTGAAGGAGAGAGACCGCGATGGCGAAGGTGAGGTGGGCGTCATCCCGTTTTAAAGGAGAGGGCTCCAGCGAGAAATGTCTCACTACGGCGAAAACCGAGCGGAAGGGGAGGGTCCGACAGGAAAACATAAGGGTGTGTCATGGGGTGGAGTTTTTATGTTGCTACACTAGATCGCGGGAACCTGACGTTGACCTTAAGGTTGGTGTATGAGATAGAAATAAGCTTCAATATCAATAATTTGTCTGATTCATTTATATACAGTATAGCCCGTAGCAACGCACGGGCGTTTTACTAGTTAAGAATAGAGATGCATGATTGAAAGCACCGAGCCAAAATCTCTCCATGCTGCGAACGGTAGTAGTCGGTGGCAACTATTTAGCTGTTTGCGTTTTTCTAGGCCAACACAGGAACCCGAGTTGTTTGTTTTGAACTTGTGGTCCAAATCAATGATAGAGGTCTATAATGCTTGCGTTCACTGCCACGGCTCTCCACGGCTATAAATCTGAAGTACTACTACCTTGCTACTACACGCAGGCGGAATATGGGATACCAAGCAGAGCAACGAAGGGAAATGGTCGCACGGCAAGACCATGCCGGTGAAGAACGTCCAGGCGCTGGTCGCGAACGCAGCGGAGCTGACGGAGGAGGCCATCAAGCGGTACATCAGGCCGGCGAGCGCCGACGATGTCGCTGTTGCTGCTCATGGTGATGATAACAGCCAGAGCATTCCCGTAATTGACCTTGGTATGCTCCTTGATTCCCAGAGCTATCAGCTGGAGGCCGCCAGGCTCAAGTCTGCATGTGAGGAGTGAGGCTATAGCCGGCTATTTAAAACTATGCTCAAGTCTGCATGTGAGGAGTGGGGCTTCTTCCAGGTATGATTTTGTTCCATGTTTGAACATTTTCTCCATGAACTACGACATCATATATGTCTTTGCTTTCCGTGGTCTGCTACATTAACTAAATCCAACCGTGAAGACATAGTTCATATAAAACAAATGGTGTATGTTTCGTAACAGATAATAAAATTATAACAACTCTTAAATCAGCATTGCAGAATATGTACAAAGGGATACTAATTGATTTTCATTAGGGTACTCTCTGACCCTACTTAGTTCAACCAAATGAAGCAAAATTTCTGAAAGTAGTGCGATTCTGAAAACTTGTAGTTTGGTTGAACTAAATAAGGATCAGAGGGTACCCATTTGCATCCCCGTGTGCACATGTTTTGTTGACCAAATTAAAGACATAAAGACCTGTGTCAACTCTATAATTTTGAGAGTATATCTTTTGTTAGAGAGGGCTCAGATCGATTAGTACTAGCTGCAAACAGAAATACATGGAGGCTAATGCTAGGCGTTAGTCTGTTACATCTCCTCTTGGATCTGTGTATTGTTAAACGCTGGAAAATAATTTTGATTGCAGAAGGGGTGCGGCGATATATGTGGACATGGACATGCAACAGAATCAAATGGCCAACAAAATAATAAATACTTTCAGCAATATACTGCATGGAGTGCAAGCTTCGACCAAAAAGAAAGGATAGTAGTACTAGTACACAAATACTTGATTTCAAGAATGAATTTAACAAAAAAAAGGTTCAATTCATTTAGATATAAAGTTCAAACTAAAACTTATATGTATAGAATGATGGAGCATAAATATATCAAACAGCATGCCTACGACATATTGTACTGTACAGAGACAAGAGTTGTCACAACTAAACCCGTAATGGTTGTAACCACCAAACAGATGTTTAGTACTTCCTCTGTAAACAAACTTTAGTGACCTTATTTCAAAAAAGTAAAAAACTTCAGTGACCTAAATGCCTTACATTTGTTTGCAGAAGGAAGTAGTGACCTAAAATGTCTGACATTTGTTAACAGAGGAAGTACGCAATAAGTTGGAGCCACTAAATATTTTTTTACCCGTAGGAAGAAGTTGGAGCCAGTAAATGTTAAGTCAATGCAAAAGAAAAAATGCATTGTCAGGAAAAACAAGCTATTACAGGAGAAAATGAAACATAGTGATCTGGCAAAAAGAACTAGAAACAACAAAGCATATGAAGTAATAATTCATTCACCATCAGAAAATATATATCAATAACTATGTGTTGCCTTAGATGAGCAAATAAATAGGTCTCTAGAGTAAAGAAAATATTGCAGGCCAAATGTGCAGGTCACACTGCTAATTCAAAAATAAGTTGAGCAATCCTATTCCAAGTTTGTCACCCTTTATATCTCCTTTCAGACTGAAATACTGCAGTTTTTCTCCAAGGAGCCAATACATGTAATACATACAATTTGCAGGTGAAAAACCATGGAATTCCTGACACAGTTATTTTTGCAGGTACATATTTTAAGTCCTATACCATGACTAGCTAAACCTTGAAACAACAAGAAGCGGTGTCTCTGATATGATTTTTTTTTTCAATGCAACAGGGAATCCATTGAGTTGTACTCCTCTGAGCTGATGAGGGTGACTGGCTCGCTCATGGCAATCATCGCAAGAAACCTAGGTGTTGAGCTCCCCCAGAGATACGTACGTGAGTCAGGCATTGAGGATGACCTACTACCCTGCATGCCCCGTGGGTCATGATAAAGTTTTGGGGATTTCACCCCATTCCGACATTTCAATGCTAACGCTGGTATGGGAGCTGAATATGGTGGGAGGGCTCCAGATCAAGAGACAAGATGCATGGGTGCCGGTAAAACCCCAGCCCAAGGCATTGGCGGTGAATGTTGGTGACTTTCTTGAGGTATATCTATGCACCCGTTGATATATTAATTTGTTATCCATTTCTTATTAGGATATACTGTCTAACATCGTATTAGTATTTTGTCAGGTTGTGAAGACTAAAATGCCACATACTCGCTCTAATAAAGAAGTCCCCAATTATTAACATGAGCCCTCTTTATTTGTAGATATTGACAAACGGAAAGTACCAAAACATTGAGCACAGGGTCACCGTTAATCCTCACAAGAAGAGGATGTCCAATTCTGCTTTTCACCTCCCAAAGTTTGATATGAGCGTGGGCCCACTATCTGAAATAGTTGGAGCCGAGGTCAAGAAATACAAGACCCTGAGGGTGGACGAGGTTGCTATGCCATGCTTAGCGTCTGAGTCTACAAGAGCAGAAATTTCAACAGCCGTAGTTGCTATAATAAACTATATAGGCCCGAAACATTTGCGCTGCTCCACTTTGGTCATGGTTAATTGACCGATGTATACGAATGTGAGCTAATAAATGTATCCAGATGTGAGATAATAAATCAGAATGTGTACTCCTCGAAATTTAGAAAGCTTTTCTAATTAAGCTGAAAATGTACTTAACCATAGCATTTGCATGTGGTTGTATTTTGGGTTACTAACCCAAGTGGCCCAGTGGAGTAACTTGCTAACCGTGGAAAAGTGGCAATCCAGTGGTGCAAACCTGACATGTTAAGAAGGCCATGGAAAATGATGGAGTAGTTACAGGGCAGAGTATTAGGTTGTACTTGATCAAGTTGGCCATGTTAATTAGTCTATAAATAAAGTTAACTGTGTGGCTTCCCAGTAGTACTGATTTGGCCATGTGGTTTTGACTTGTGAGAGATAATCAGTTTAGAATTACAAGAAGCCACTAAAACTAGGCAAGAATTTGCATCGCAGTCTTGTATGCAGCAGAGTTGCTCTTGACAGCCCAAAGGTGCCATCAAATATTCCAAGCAAAGTTGCACATGCACCTAGAACATAGCAGATAAAATCTAATCTAGTTGCTTATCGCCCTAACCTCGTTGATGGGATTCAAAGAAAAAAATACTTACAATTCATTTGTCCTCTTCGTGTGCCCTCTTCAGGCTTGGACTTTTCCAGCCAGTTTGTCCGGAACAGTATTTGCACTTTGCTTCGAAGGCACTTTCCTGGGATCTGGGCTGCTTCCGTAGTCTAGAAGCTTGCAGGTTCAGGGTAAACAATGCAGCGCCATTATCGAATGGATCTCGTGAAGGGTTGACAAAATGATATGATATTAGCACATATATAATCTTATGCACACTAGTGGAGTTCATATGTGCTCTACCTGATACCCCCAACACCAGAACCAAATATACAGAGATGTCACCACCACTTCAACCTACTGCATGTACAGTGTTTTTTTTTCTTTCGAAAAGGGGGTTACCCCGGCCTCTGCATCAGAACAATACATACAGCCATCTTATTAAAACAAATAAATAAGGTTGTAACAATGTCTCAAAAGTCTCCAACTGAAACAAAAGCTCACGCAGAGCTAAATAGGCTAGAAACACATACTAGCCAAAACAGGGACACCACAACCGGCTGTCTAAAGCAAGATAGGTAAACTAATTGTCTATTCTATTACATGATCGTCATCCAAACCGGTTGAAGATATCCCGCGCTACCATCTCCCAGCGGATAGATCCAGTAACCAAATGCTCTCTGGCCTCCATCGGAGTGAGTAGCGACCACAAATGGATCAATGCCGTGGCTTGGAAGATAACCTGCATAAAATGAAATCATGATGTTCTGTTAAAAACCAAATCATTTCTGCAATTCCAGATAATCCACAGTAAAGAGCATACTCCCACACGAATATGTCTCGCTAAGTCAGGCTCAATCCCATTAAGCCATGTCCCAAATAACATGTTAACAGAATTCGGTGGAGTAATATTGAAAGCAATGTGGACGGTGCGCCAAAGAACTTTGGCCAACGGGCAATCAAGAAACAAGTGCTTAATTGTCTCATCCCGATCACAGAAACTACACCTAGTTGATCCTGTCCAATTATACTTTGTTAGGTTGTCCTTGGTTAAAATGACTTGTTTATGGACAAACCACATAAACACTTTTATTTTCAAAGGAACTTTGACAGCCCAAACATGCTTGGAGGTAGGAATGAAGCTCGAATTGATTACATCAATATACATTGATTTAACTGTGAATACTCCAGACCTAGTTAGCTTCCAGCGTAATTCATCGGGTTGTTGGGACAATTGAACCTCCATCAGTCTCCTAACTAGACGGAGCCATTCTTCCCAACGATTGCCCGCTAGCGACCGTCTAAACTGAATATTAAGGGGGATAGATTGAAATATCGTTGCAACGAACACCTCACGATGTTGAACAATACGATATAAAGACGGGTATTGAATGGCCAAGGGTGTCTCTCCGAGCCAAGTATCTGTTGGGGAACGTAGCAGAAATTCAAAATTTTCCTACGTATCACCAAGATCTATCTATGGAGAGACCAGCAACGAGTAGAAAGGGGAGTGCATCTACGTACCCTTGTAGATCGCTAAGCGGAAGCGTTCAAGTGAACGGGGTTGATGGAGTCGTACTCGTCGTGATTCAGATCACCGATGATCCTAGTGCCGAACGGACGGCACCTCCGCGTTCAACACACGTACAGCCCGGTGACGTCTCCCACGCCTTGATCCAGCAAGGAGAGAGGGAGAGGTTGAGGAAGACTCCATCCAACAGCAGCACAACGGCGTGGTGGTGGTGGAGGAGCGTGGCAATCCCGCAGGGCTTCGCCAAGCACCATGGGAGAAGAGGAGGAGAACTTGGGAGAGAGGGAGGGGCTGCACCAAAGGCATAAGGTGTGTTTGGGAGGCCCTCCTACCCCACTATATATAGGGATCCCAAGGGGGGGTGCGCCAGCCCCTAGGAGATCCAATCTCCAAGGGGGCGGCGGCCAGGGGAGGAGTCCTCCCCCCCCCAAGGCACCTAGGAGGTGCCTTCCCCTGCTGGGACTCTTCCTTTAGGGTTTCCCCAGGCGCATGGGCCTCTTGGGGCTGGTGCCCTTGGCCCATGTAGGCCAAGGCGCACCCCCTACAGCCCATGTGGCCCCCCGGGGCAGGTGGCCCCACCCGGTGGGCCCCCGGGACCCTTCCGGTGGTCCCGGTACAATACCGATGACCCCGAAACTTGTCCCGATGGCCGAAACAGGACTTCCTATATATAAATCTTTACCTACGGACCATTCCGGAACTCCTCGTGACGTCCGGGATCTCATCCGGGACTCCGAACAACATTCGGTTACCACATACAAGCTTCCTTTATAACCCTAGCGTCATCGAACCTTAAGTGTGTAGACCCTACGGGTTCGGGAGACATGCAGACATGACCGAGACGTTCTCCGGTCAATAACCAACAGCGGGATCTGGATACCCATGTTGGCTCCCACATGTTCCACGATGATCTCATCGGATGAACCACGATGTCAAGGACTCAATCGATCCCGTATACAATTCCCTTTGTCTATCGGTATGTTACTTGCCCGAGATTCGATCGTCGGTATACCGATACCTTGTTCAATCTCGTTACCGGCAAGTCACTTTACTCGTTCCGTAACACATCATCCCGTGATCAACTCCTTGGTCACATTGCGCATATGATGATGTCCTACCGAGTGGGCCCAGAGATACCTCTCCGTTTACACGGAGTGACAAATCCCAGTCTCGATCCGCATAAAACAATAGATACTTTCGGAGATACCTGTAGTGTACCTTTATAGTCACTCAGTTACGTTGTGACGTTTGATACACCCAAGGCACTCCTACGGTATCCAGGAGTTACACGATCTCATGGTCAAAGGAAGAGATACTTGACATTGGCAAAGCTCTAGCAAACGAACTACACGATCTTTGTGCTAAGCTTAGGATTGGGTCTTGTCCATCACATCATTCTCCTAATGATGTGATCCCGTTATCAACGACATCCAATGTCCATAGCCAGGAAACCATGACTCTCTGCTGATCACAACGAGCTAGTCAACTAGAGGCTCACTAGGGACATATTGTGGTCTATGTATTCACACGTGTATTACGATTTCCGGATAATACAGTTATAGCATGAATAAAAGACAATTATCATGAACAAGGAAATATAATAATAATACTTTTATTATTGCCTCTAGGGCATATTTCCAACAGTCTCCCACTTGCACTAGAGTCAATAATCTAGTTCACATCGCCATGTGATTAACACTCACAGGTCACATCGCCATGTGACTAATACCCAAGAGTTTACTAGAGTCAGTAGTCTAGTTCACATCACTATGTGATTGACACTCAATGAGTTTTTTTTTGTTTGATCATGTTGCTTGTGAGAGAGGTTTTAGTCAACGGGTCTGAACCTTTCAGATCCGTGTGTGCTTTACAAATCTCTATGTCATCTCCTAGATGCAGCTACCACGCTCTATTTGGAGCTATTCCAAATAACTGTTCTACTTGGAGCTATTCAAAATTGTTGCTCCATTATATGTATCCGGTCTCTCTACTCAGAGCTATCCGGATAGGTGTCAAGCTTGCATCGTCATAACCCTTTACGACGAACTCTTTTACCACCTCCATAATTGAGAAAAATTCCTTAGTCCACTAGTTACTAAGGATAACTTTGACCGCTGTCTTGTGAGCCATTCTTGGATCACTCTTGTACCCCTTGACTGACTCATGGCAAGGCACACTTCAGGTGCGGTACTCAGCATGGCATACTGTAGAGCCTATGTCTTAAGCATAGGGGACGACCTTCGTCCTTTCTCTCTATTCTGCCGAGGTCGAGCTTTAAGTCTTAACTTCGTACCTTACAACTCAGGCAAGAACTCCTTCTTTGACTGGTCCATCTTGAACACCTTCAAGATCATGTCAAGGTATGTGCTCATTTGAAAGTATTATTAAGCATTTTGATCTATCCTTATAGATCTTGATGCTCAATGTTCAAGTAGCTTAATCCAGGCTTTCCATTGAAAAACACTTTCAAAATAACCTTATATGCTTTTCAGAAATTCTACGTCATTTCTGATCAACAATATGTCAACAACATATACTCATCAGAAATTCTATAGTGCTCCCACTCACTTCTTTGGAAATACAAGTTTCTCATAAACTTTGTACAAACCCAAAATATTTGATCATCATCAAAGCATACATTCCAACTCCGAGATGCTCACTCCAGTCCTTAGAAGGATCGCTGAAGCTAGCATACCTTTCAGCATCCTTAGGATCGACAAAAACTTTCTGATTGTATTACATACAACCTTTCCTCACGAAAACTGGTAAGGAAACTCGTTTTGATATCCATCTGCCAGATTTCATAAATACAGCTAATGCTAACATGAATCCGACGGACTTTAAGCATCGCTACGTATGAGAAAATCTCATCGTAGTCAACTCCTTGAACTTGTGAAAAACTTTTCGCCACAAGTCGAGCTTCATGGACGGTGACATTACCATCCACGTCCGTCTTCTTCTTAAAGATCCATTTATCTTAATGGCTTGCCGGTCATCGGGCAAGTCCACCAAAGTCCATGGATCCGTTCTCGGATTTTATGGCCTCGAGCCATTTATCGGAATCCGGGCCCACCATCGCTTCTCCATAGCTCGTAGGTTCATTGTTGTCCAGCAACATGACTTCCAAGACAGGATTACGTACCACTCTGAAGTAGTACGCATCCTTGTCATCCTACGAGGTTTGGGAGTGACTTGATCCGAAGTTTCATGATCAATATCATAAGCTTCCACTTCAATTGGTGTAGGTGCCACAGGAACAACTACCTGTGCCCTGTCACACACTAGTTGAAGAGACGGTTCAATAACCTAATCAAGTCTCCACCATCCTCCCACTCAATTCTTTCGAGAGAAACTTTTCCTCGAGAAAGGACCTGATTCTCGAAACAATCCCTTATTGCTTTCGGATCTGAGACAGGAGGTATACGCAACTGTTTTGGGTGTCCTATGAAGATGCATTTTATCCGCTTTGGGTTCGAGCTTATCAATCCTGAAACTTTTCCACATAAGCGTCGCAGCCCCAAACTTTCAAGAAACGACAACTTAGGTTTCTCTAAACCATAATTCATACGGTGTCATCTCAACGGAATTATGTGGTGCCCTATTTAAAGTGAATGTGGTTGTCTCTAATGCCTAACCCATGAACGATAGTGGTAATTCGATAAGAGACATCATGGTATGCACCATATCCAATAGGGTGCAACTATGATGTTCGGACACACCATCACATTATGGTGTTCCAGGCGGTATTAATTGTGAAACATTTTCCACAACGTCTTAATTGTGTGCCAAAACTCGTAACTCAGATATTCATCTCTATGATCGTATCATAGACATTTTATCCTCTTGTCACAAAGATCTTCTACTTCACTCTGAAATTACTTGAACCATTCAATAATTCAGACTTGTGTTTCATCAAGTAAATATTCTCAACATTTACTCGAATCATCTGTGAAGTAAGAACATAACGATATTCACTGCATGCCTCAGCACTTATTGGACTGCACACATCAAAATGTGTTACTTCCAACAAGTTGCTATCTTGTTCCATCTTACTGAAAATGAGGCTTTTCAGTCATCTTGCCCATGTGGTATGATTTGCATATCTCAAGTGATTCAAAATCAAGTGAGTCCGAACGATCCATTTGCATGGAGTTTCTTCATGCATATACACCAATAGACATGGTTCGCATGTCTCACACTTTTCAAAAACGAGTGAGTCCAAAGATCCATCAACATGGAGCTTCTTCATGCGTTTTATACCATTATGACTTACATGGCAGTGCCACAAGTAAGTGGTACTATCATTACTATCTTATATCTTTTGGCATGAAAATGTGTATCCCTACGATCAAAATTCAATAAACCATTCCTTTAGGTGCAAGAGCACTTATTCAGGTTTAATACTAATCTTGATGGTAGAGGGAGCGTGCGATGTTAGATCACATCAAATTTGGAAACACTTCCAACACGTATCGTCAGCTCACCTTTAGCTAGTCTCCGTTTTATTCCGTAGCTTTTTATTTCGAGTTACTAACACTTAGCAACCGAACCGGTATCTAATACCCTGGTGCTACTAGGAGTACTAGTGAAGTACACATTAACATAATGTATATCCAATATACTTCTATCGACCTTGCCAGCCTTCTTATCTACCAAGTATCTAGGGTAATTCTGCTCCAGCGGCTATTCCCCTTATTACAGAAGCACTTAGTCTCGGGTTTGGGTTCAACCTTGGGTTTCTTCATTAGAGCAGCAGCTGAATTGCCGTTTCATGAAGTATCCCTTTGTTCCCTTGCCCATCTTGAAACTAGTGGTTTCACCAACCATCAACAATTGATGCTCCTTCTTGATTTCTACTTTCGCGGTGTCAAACATCATGAATATTTCAAGGATCATCATATCTATCCCTGATATGTTATAGTTAATCACGAAGCTCTAGCAGCTTGGTGGCAATGACTTTGGGGAAACATCACTATCTCATCTGGAAGATTAACTCCCACTTGATTCAAGTGATTGTTGCACTCAGACAATCTGAGCACAAGCTCAACGATTGAGCTTTTCTCCCTTAGTTTGCAGGCTAAGAAAATCGCCGGAGGTCTCATACCTCTTGACGTGGGCACGAGCCTGAAATCCCAATTTCATCCCTCGAAACATCTCACATGTTCCGCGACGTTTCGAAAACGTCTTTGGTGCCTCTACTTAAACCATTTAACTGAACTATCACGTAGTTATCAAAACGTGTATGTCCGATGTTCGCAACATCGACAAACGACATTGGGGTTCAGCACACTGAGCGGTGCATTAAGGACATAAGCTTTCTACTGATCGCATAATCGCTACTATCAACTTTCAACTATAATTATCTAAACAGTAGAACTATAGCGCGAGCTACGACATAATTTGCAAAGGGTCTTTTGACTATGTTCAGGATAATTAAGTTCATCTTATGAACTCCCACTCAGATAGACATCCCTCTAGTCATCTAAGTGATTACATGATCCGAGTCAACTAGGCCGTGTCCGATCATCACGTGAGACGGACTAGTTAACGTCGGTGAACATCTTCATGTTGATCGTATCTACTATACGACTCATGCTCGACCTTTCGGTCTCCGTGTTCCGAGGCCATGTCTGCACATGCTAGGCTCGTCAAGTTAACCCTAAGTGTTTTCGCTGTGTAAAACTGTCTTACACCCGTTGTATGTGAACGTAAGAATCCATCACACCCGATCATCACGTGGTGCTTAGAAGCGACGAACTGTAGCAACGGTGCACAGTTAGGGGAGAACACTTCTTGAAATTTTGTAAGGGATCATCTTATTTACTACCGTCGTCCTAAGCAAACAAGATGCATAAACATGATAAACATCACATGCAATCAAATAGAGTAGTGACATGATATGGCCAATATCATATAGCTCCTTTGATCTTCATCTTCGGGGCTCCATGATCATCTTGTCACCGGCATGACACCATGATCTCCATCATCATGATCTCCATCATCGTGTCTTCATGAAGTTGTCACGCCAACGACTACTTCTACTTCTATGGCTAACGCGTTTAGCAATAAAGTAAAGTAAGTTACATGGCGTTCTTCAATGACACGCAGGTCATACAAAAAAATAAAGACAACTCCTATGGCTCCTGCCGGTTGTCATACTCATCGACATGCAAGTCGTGATTCCTATTACAAGAACATGATCAATCTCATACATCACATATCATTCATCACATTCTTCTTGGCCATATCACATCACATAGCATACCCTGCAAAAACAAGTTAGACGTCCTATAATTGTTGTTTGCATGTTTTACGTGGCTGCTATGGGTTTCTAGCAAGAACGTTTCTTACCTACGCAAAACCACAACGTGATATGCCAATTGCTATTTACCCTTCATAAGGACCCTTTTCATCGAATCCGTTCCGACTAAAGTGGGAGAGACTGGCACCCGCTAGCCACCTTATGCACCAAGTGCATGTCGATCGGTGGAACCTGTCTCACGTAAGAGTACGTGTAAGGTCGGTCCGGGCCGCTTCATCCCACAATACCGTCGAAACAAGATTGGACTAGTAACGGTAAGCATATTGAACAACATCAACGCCACAACTACTTTGTGTTCTACTCGTGCAAAGAATCTACGCAATAGACCTAGCTCTGATACCACTGTTGGGGAACGTAGCAGAAATTCAAAATTTTCCTACGTATCACCAAGATCTATCTATGGAGAGACCAGCAACAAGTAGAAAGGGGAGTGCATCTACGTACCCTTGTAGATCGCTAAGCGGAAGCGTTCAAGTGAACGGGGTTGATGGAGTCGTACTCGTCGTGATTCAGATCACCGATGATCCTAGTGCCGAACGGACGGCACCTCCGCGTTCAACACACGTACAGCCCGGTGACGTCTCCCACGCCTTGATCCAGCAAGGAGAGAGGGAGAGGTTGAGGAAGACTCCATCCAACAGCAGCACAACGGCGTGGTGGTGGTGGAGGAGCGTGGCAATCCCGCAAGGCTTCGCCAAGCACCATGGGAGAAGAGGAGGAGAACTTGGGAGAGAGGGAGGGGCTGCACCAAAGGCATAAGGTGTGTTTGGGAGGCCCTCCTACCCCACTATATATAGGGATCCCAGGGGGGGTGCGCCATCCCCTAGGAGATCCAATCTCCAAGGGGGCGGCGGCCAGGGGAGGAGTCCTCCCCCCCCCCCCCAAGGCACCTAGGAGGTGCCTTCCCCTGCTGGGACTCTTCCTTTAGGGTTTCCCCAGGCGCATGGGCCTCTTGGGGCTGGTGCCCTTGGCCCATGTAGGCCAAGGCGCACCCCCTACAGCCCATGTGGCCCCCCGGGGCAGGTGGCCCCACCCGGTGGGCCCCCGGGACCCTTCCGGTGGTCCCGGTACAATACCGATGACCCCGAAACTTGTCCCGATGGCCGAAACAGGACTTCCTATATATAAATCTTTACCTCCGGACCATTCCGGAACTCCTCGTGACGTCCGGGATCTCATCCGGGACTCCGAACAACATTCGGTTACCACATATAAGCTTCCTTTATAACCCTAGCGTCATCGAACCTTAAGTGTGTAGACCCTACGGGTTCGGGAGACATGCAGACATGACCGAGACGTTCTCCGGTCAATAACCAACAGCGGGATATGGATACCCATGTTGGCTCCCACATGTTCCACGATGATCTCATCGGATGAACCACGATGTCAAGGACTCAATCGATCCCGTATACAATTCCCTTTGTCTATCGGTATGTTACTTGCCCGAGATTCGATCGTCGGTATACCGATACCTTGTTCAATCTCGTTACCGGCAAGTCACTTTACTCGTTCCGTAACACATCATCCCGTGATCAACTCCTTGGTCACATTGCGCATATGATGATGTCCTACCGAGTGGGCCCAGAGATACCTCTCCGTTTACACGGAGTGACAAATCCCAGTCTCGATCCGCATAAAACAATAGATACTTTCGGAGATACCTGTAGTGTACCTTTATAGTCACCCAGTTACGTTGTGACGTTTGATACACCCAAGGCACTCCTACGGTATCCAGGAGTTACACGATCTCATGGTCAAAGGAAGAGATACTTGACATTGGCAAAGCTCTAGCAAACGAACTACACGATCTTTGTGCTAAGCTTAGGATTGGGTCTTGTCCATCACATCATTCTCCTAATGATGTGATCCCGTTATCAACGACATCCAATGTCCATAGCCAGGAAACCATGACTATCTGTTGATCACAACGAGCTAGTCAACTAGAGGCTCACTAGGGACATATTGTGGTCTATGTATTCACACGTGTATTACGATTTCCGGATAATACAGTTATAGCATGAATAAAAGACAATTATCATGAACAAGGAAATATAATAATAATACTTTTATTATTGCCTCTAGGGCATATTTCCAACAGTATCCTCCCAGAACCGTGTACTAGCGTTGTTGCCAATAATAAACTTTGCCCTATTAAACAAGGATTGTTTGACTTTCATCAGTCCTTTCCAAAAAGGCGAGTCGGTCGGCCTAACTGTCACTTGTGACAAAGTTTTGGTTTGAAGGTACTTGCTACGAAGTATTTGCGCCCACATGGCATCAGTCTCATGGGATAGCTTCCACAACCACTTACTAAGAAGGCATCTGTTCTTAACTTCAAGATTCTCAACACCAAGCCCCCCTTGGTCTTTCGGTCTACAGATGATATCCCGTTTAGCTAGCCGGTACTTTCTTTTTAGTTCATCACCCTGCCAAAAGAAACGTGATCGATAAAAGTCCAGTCTTTTCCTTACTCCAACTGGGACTTGAAAGAACGATAAGAGAAACATAGGCATACTCGTGAGCACCGAATTTATCAAAATTAGTCGGCCTCCGTATGACATGAGCTTGCCCTTTCAACAACTCAGTTTCTTTTCAAATTGGTCTTCGATGCACTTCCATTCTCTGTTTGTCAGCTTATGGTGGTGGATTGGTATGCCGAGGTAAGAAAAAGGTAGCTCCCCCAAATCACACCCAAACAATTGCCTATAAGCCTCTTATTCTTCTTTGGCTCTACCAAAGCAGAACAACTCACTCTTGTGAAAGTTAATCTTAAGGCGGGTCAATTGTTCGAAAAGGCATAACACCAGCTTCATATTTCTCGCCTTGGCCAAATCATGCTCCATAAAAATGATTGTATCATCAGCCTACTGAAGAATGGATACTCCTCCATCAACAAGATGAGGTACCAAGCCACCGACTTGACCATTCTCCTTAGCCCTTCCTATCATAAGTGCTAACATATCAACCACAATGTTAAATAGGATAGGGGACATCGGATCTCCTTGTCTTAGGCCTTTATGTGTCTGGAAGTAATGACCAATATCGTCATTCACCTTAATTCCAACACTTCCATTTTGCGTGAACGATGTAACCTGGCGGCGCCAGGCTTCATCAAAACCTTTCATACGCAATGCCTGTTGGAGGAATGGCCATTTGACTTTATCATACGCTTTCTCGAAATCCACCTTAAAAACTACTCCATCTAGTTTTTTAGAATGGATTTTATGGAGCGTTTCATGAAGGACAACCACTCCTTCAAGGAT
Source organism: Triticum dicoccoides (assembly GCF_002162155.2). Lineage (NCBI taxonomy): Eukaryota > Viridiplantae > Streptophyta > Magnoliopsida > Poales > Poaceae > Triticum > Triticum dicoccoides. Next base: position 675,747,913 of record NC_041388.1, on the reverse strand, counting down.
GTTTCTATCCGGCATGAAAGCAGTTTGGGACTATTGCACCACAGAATGCGCAATCTGTGTAAGCCTATTAGTCCCGACCTTGGTGAAGATTTTGAAACTAACATTAAGCAGGCAGATCGGCCTGAACTGCTCTATTCTCACAGCATCCATTTTCTTAGGAACCAATGTGATAGTTCCAAAATTCAATTGAAATAGATGAAGTTGTCCAGAGAACAGATCATGGAACATAGGTAACAAATCCCCCTTAATAATGTGCCAGCACTTTTTGTAAAACTCAGCCGGGAAACCATCCGGTCCGGGAGCCTTATTGTTTTTCATCTGTGCAATAGCATCAAACACTTCTTTCTCTAAGAACGGAGCAACCAAAATATCATTATCGGCAGCTGATAGTTGAGGCACATCCTCAATCCTGGACTCATCGAGGGACACATAGCTATCCTCGGGATGTCCAAATAACTGCTTGTAATATTCGGTTATATAAGTTTTTAGGTTATCCTGTCCTAAAATAGTACCTTCGTCTTGCTCAAGCTGAAAGATTCTCTTCTTTCTATGCTTGCCATTAGCAATTAAGTGGAAGAATTGAGTATTTGCGTCCCCCTGGACAACTTTGCAGACCTTAGCCCGCAATGCCCACTTCAATTCTTCTTCGCGGAGAAGTTCTTTCAACCTCTTCTCCGCCTCGATTTTAACCTGAAACTCTGCTGGCTGCAAAATCATGGATTCATCCTGTATGTCAAGGGTGAATAAGAGAAAGGAGCCTGTCCTTTTCAATCTTATACTCCCTACTAAGGTGTTTAGCCCACCCCTTTAAGAAACTTCTCAAATGCCTAATCTTATTCTGCCAACGCTCGACCGAAGTCCTACCTCCTGCACCCTTAGCCCATTCCCTGGCAATCAGGTCCAAGAAACCTTCGCATTCAAACCAGGCCATCTCAAAAGAAAAGGTATCATTGTTTCCCACGTGGTTCGGCTCCCCCGAGTCCACGAACAAAGGAGTGTGATCGGATATTCCACGCGAGAGGGCTTGTACTGTTACGAGAGGGTACTTCTGTTCCCACTCAACGCTCGCGAGAACTCGATCAAGCTTTTCGTACGTCGGGTTTGGTAAAGCATTAGCCTAGGTGAACTTTCTACCAGAAAGCTCTATCTCCCTCAGATCCAAGCTTTCAATAATGGTATTGAACATAAACGGCCATCTGCCATCAAAATTATCGTTGTTCTTCTCCTCTCTCCTCCCAATGATATTGAAATCACCCCCAACTAAAATTGGAAGCTGCTCAGACCCACAGATTCGAACAAGGTCCACATTTAAGCTCGGGCTGTGCGGCACCATATACCGCCACCAAAGCCCAATTGAACCCATCATCTTTTGACCTGACTTGAAACTTAGCCGCAAAGTCATCCATCACTACGCTGCGGACTTCTAGTGAGTCACATCTCACACCAAGCAAGATCCCACCCGATCTTCCTCGCGGAGGAAGGCAATGCCAATCAAAGTCAATACCGCCCGCAAGAGAGGTAAGAAACTGGGGCGCAAAGTTCTCACGACCAGTTTTCGAGAGAGCAATAAAGTCTAAACGATGCTCTAAAGATGCCTCAGCAAGAAACCTTCTTTTAGCCAAGTCTTTCAGACCTCTGCTATTCCAAAAGATTCCTTTCATAATTCATCATGAAATTTTTTGGTAGTCCGAATCCTAGCACTCCTACGAACCGCAGAATCGGGGTAAATCTTCCGTTTCCATTTGCGCTTTGGTTTACTAGGTTCTTCCGCCCGGTCCTCATAACCGGGCTTAGTGGCACTAACTACTATATTAGCCTGAGGAACATCATCATCCTCAGACTCCTGGTTTGATGGTGCTAGATCCGCACAGAAGTTATTGAGCACTTGGACCCCCAACTCGTCAATGTCCTCATCATTCATGGGCTTTACCGCAGCTAGATTACGAATAATCTCTAAGGCACGTTCTGCTTCCAAATCTAAAAGATCATTTACTGAATTGGAAATTTCACTATCATTAGCCCCTAGTGAAACTCCTAACTGGTTTGCATTATTTATAATTTCCTCATTAGAAAAATGCAATAAAGAATTAGATATGTTGACGGACATACCAGTAGAAATCGCAGCATCCCGAATCTTGGCCGCCCTTATAGCGTACCTCTGCTGCATGTCATCAACCTCCGGGTGGTCCTGGAGACGAGAACTCATCCGTCGCCCCGCAGATACCGGATCGGGGATCCCACCGAAGGAAATAACCTCCTCCCGTGTAACACCTCGCGCTGAAGATTCAGCCAAGGATACCAGAGGAGGCGACGGAGGGCTCACAAGGCCCATGGACGGGAAGCCGGGGGAGGGATGCGCGGGCGCCGCCTGCCCAGACACTCCCCCCGCCCCACCCCCTGGCCAGAGATGACTGGCGAAGAAGGAGGGAGGGTCAAGGCCACCTGCCCGAGACCCTCCCCCCCCCCCAACA
>NC_041388.1:675670635-675745179 GCF_002162155.2 Triticum dicoccoides | reverse complement strand
GGAAAAGGAATTGGGTCCACCTGACCCATACATCCTCCCCCATGACCGGCCATCGTAGGCATCACCGGTGTCCCCGGCGCCACGATAGGAGGAGAGGAGATCGAAGTCACCTGACCCGGACTCCCCCTCCCAGATACAGCCTCTGAAGTAGACGTCGTCTCCCGGTCCGAGACCACTGGGGTTAATCCCTCCACCCCTGGTCCAACCACAGCCTCAAACTCCAACACCGGCAGCATGCACTCAAAACCATCATCAGAATCCACCCGGTCGCTCCAAAGTCTGGGAGGGGCAGATGCTGGCTCAAAAGATCCAAACCTCAACGTGCTCATCAGCGCCGACGGAGCTGGGGCTGGCTGAGCCCCGGGTCCATCCCCGGGCAGAGCAGGACTAGATCCAGTAGTCCTCTCTCGCCCAACCTCATCAGTCGGGTCCCCACTAGCACCCGCATCGCCATCACCCTCGTGCATATCCACATCTGTCCCATTAATTGTGACAGCAAACAACTCTGTATCCTCAAACTCAATCTCAAGCGGGAACACCTCTCCCCTATAAGTCCAGTTGACCACATCCGGGACGAACTCGATGTCCAGAACACTCACTAATAGTCGGGCCACCCCATGGGCATGTGTGAATGTCATATCCACTTTCTCAGTTTTGCCAACCATAATCCCCAGACTAGCCACAACTCGAGCATATGTCAAAGACTCGGAGGGGGCCCCGGAAAACCGCAGCCACACCTGAGTGAGAGGCTTTCCCTTGGGCTCCACTTTCTTCCACTCGTGGAACTCTAGGATGCATTTCGTGCCAGGAACCTTGCACAACCCAAAACTCAGCAACCTCTGCAAGTCGTCCACCGTTGGGAAGTCAACCCTAAACACATTGTCCTCAACCTGGACAAGCTCCCACTAAAAATCACCTGGGGCCAGTTCCTGGAGTCTCTGCACAATCTGAGCCTCAGACCCCACTCCCTGGGTAGCTTTCACAATTCCAGTAGTCAAGCTCTGTGACTCTACCGGAATCTCTCTCGCCGCCGGGGACTCAAAAAACATAAGCTCAGCACAATATACTCCATACATCGTGAGAGCCGGAGCCTGATCACGCAGAAGCGGGCAATCCCCCATGGCGTGTGCTGGTTTACCACACGTGTCGCACAACTCCGCCACACACTCAGCAATGAAGTGACCCTTGTCACCACATCTATAGCATAGCATCTTCTCCTTCTTACGCGCCCACTTGGACGCCCTCTTAGACTCTGCCCGGTCGCCTGCGTCAGTTGTAACCCCATTCCCAGGAATTTCCGCGTTAGCCAAATTCGTCACTACCTCCATCGCCTGGCTAGGCAGTGCATTCGTCTGAACGGGATCGGCCGCCACCTCAGCCTCCTGATGATCCACAATGGCCGGTGGCGGAGGCTATCTGCGATGACGACCACGACCCCCGCCACGACCACCACGGTGACCACGGTAACCCCCTCTCTGCCGGTAGTCCGGTCCAGAAGCTCCCTCAACAAAACCGCCCGGAGGGCCTAGAAACGGCCTCTCAGCAGAACCATCGCTCTGCCAAGCATACGCACGACCGCCTCCCGTCGATGACGATCCACGGTGTTGACCATCCCCATACGCATCATGGCCGTCATCCCCCACTGTCCTCGGGGCGGATCATAAGCTTCTCCAGCCACCACGTTCTATCTCGTCTGCGCTGGGCCCAAGCACTTCTGCGTCGGCCTCTCAACATAGTGAGGTGGCGGCGCAGGACGATGATGCGTGCCGGCAGAAGTAGCCGGGACGACCGGCCGCGGGGAATTGGCTTGGAGAGCCAGCCGAGGACCATTGGACACATGCACCGGCGGCCTCGGCGGAGCGGCTCCACGCCCCACTGTCGCAGTTGTCGGTGGCCTCAGCGGAGCAGTGCCGCGACCCACCGCCATAGGTCCCGTCGAAGCCGACGGCGGCGGCCGAACTCCAGCCGTGCCATGACCCGCAGCCGTAGGAGGTCCGGTCGCGAGCGCTGGTTTTGGGGAGGGTGGGATGCCACTCCCTGCAGCAGCCGCTGGTCGGGCTCCAGGTGGCGGGCCGCGCCCTGCCGACAGGATCGGCCTCTGCCCTAGCGCACCACCGCCTCGTCCAGCCGGCGTCGCTCCGGCCACCCCAAGGTTCTTTGGATCAGCAGAAGGGGCACTCCCCCGCCCAGCCATGGCGAGGGGAGGGATACGGGTTGCGCGGCCAGGACCACAACGAGGAAAGCCCGACAGAACGGAGCGCTTGTCAACCCTAGGCGGCGGAAGGATAGATCGAACACGACGATCTTCTAGCATGCATGGCTCGATAAGCAGGGGAGGCGCATCCAGGCTCTCCTGGGCCACATACCCAGTCGGCGCCTGTCCACAAGCCCTTCGTCAACACCCCCATGCTGGGCCTCATACCCATGCACAGGCTTGTAGCCGACCCACTCCTCGACAGCCCCTTCGCGGCCCAAGAGAAAATTTAAACGAGCCGCCCTAGCCGCTCGGATCTCAGCCACCGCCCTGATCTCCGGCACCGGCGGTACTGGCTCCGGTCTCCCTCTCTTCTTCTTCTTCTTACGAACAACCCGAGTCCAAGCGTCTTGCGGGAAAAAATCTGACAAGGTGATGGGTTTGATGCATACCTTAGGTATAGGCCCTTTCCAAGGCCGGATTCGACAGCCCCTTCGCGGCCCAAGAGAAAATTTAAACGAGCCGCCCTAGCCGCTCGGATCTCAGCCGCCGCCCTGATCTCCGGCACCGGCGGTACTGGCTCCGGTCTCCCTCTCTTCTTCTTCTTCTTACGAACAACCCGAGTCCAAGCGTCTTGCGGGAAAAAATCTGACAAGGTGATGGGTTTGATGCATACCTTAGGTATAGGCCCTTTCCAAGGCCGGATCGCCGTCGCCGCCGTCCTCCGGTGGATGGTCCGGCGAACAACCTCCACTCTTTCCTCAGAACACAGCCCGATCCGCCCCGGAGCATCGCCCGGCGCCAGCGCGGCCACCTCATCCTGCGAGTGACCAGGGCTGAAGGCCTCCACGACCACGTCGGACGGCGTCAGTGAGTATTTCCCCGGCGATCTGCCATCAGGATCACCGTCGTCGTCCTCCTCATCTTCCGAGTCCGCAAGAACCCAAAACCGCCCCCCGACATGCCTCATAGACGAAGAAGGCCGGCTCACTGCAATGGCCGCGGGCACCTCCCGCATCGCCTCATGCGTCGTCGTCAAATCGATCACTTCGATCTCCTCTCTGTGAACCTCCTGCAAACATGACAACACATGGACATCGAAGTCATCTAAAATAAAACGCATCCCTACCTCGATCTGAACGTCCGCCGCCAAGTAGTCGCCGGCAAGGATGTCGTTATCCATATCACGAAGTGACGTCCAGCGCAATGACGGAGAATGCTGTAGCCGTCCCTCGATCCATCCGCGGATCGGATCGGAGAAACAAACCACCCACTGATCCGCCATGACCCGGATCTCGTCATCCCCGGTGATATCCTCTGAGATCACCGGCGGAGGTGATGGAGTCTGCCGCGCGACTGGCGGCCGAAGTGCGCCGGTCGGCTGCGCGCCCGGCGGTAGCGCGTCTGGCGGCCTTGCGTCGCCGCCCAGGACGTCTCCTTTCATCTCCCTCCCCTCCAGGTCCTCCCCCTACAAACCCAGCACCTAACGCTGGGAATTGTTATCTCAAAAGATCATTACTTGAGATATGCCACTGGTTGAGAAAATAGCACATTATGTTCAGTCGTCATTCAAAATTTCTGGATCACCCTTCACAAAGTCTCGCAGTCTGCTCAACTTGGTTGCAACCTGCAGCCGTCGTAAGTGCTTCTCAGCGAAACAGACTTGGTCAGGCAACCATGCATGCAATGCACACTCTCTATCCAAGTGCCACTGTCATCGAACCTACTCAATCTTCAGACAGCTCTTGTCGAGTTACCCAGCAGAGTTTTCTTTGGAAACTAGTTCCAGACACAAATCTCTTGATGTCGCCAGTGAGTATCTCCTGCTAGTAAAACTAATTGTAAACTCACAGGTCTTACTTTTATACATCCATGATAACAGTATCCTTTCCAAGACTAACTTATGATACCCTGACAAGTGACAACTTTAAAAATTGTTTACTTCCATTGGTGCCTTTTGGATTAGCTGTACATTTTGCAAACAAAATATTCAGATGCGATCCGGATGCAACGTGCCCACAAGATGGTTCTGCTAGATGTAGGTGTTTAGTTAGTAGCACAAGTTGATGCATGCAAACTCCTCATAGTTTACTAATTTCGTCTAATTAAGCTGAAAATGTACTTGATCATAGCATTTGCATGTGGTTGTAGTGTGGGTAACTAATCCGAGATGTCCAGTGGAGTAATTTGTGGATGCTGGGAAAGTGGGAATCCCCGGTGGTGCACTAGACATGCTAAAAAGATCATGAAAAATGATGTAGTGCAGAGTTTTAGGTTGTATTGTTTTTTAGGGAGTATTGTTGATCAAGTTGGTCATGTTAATTAGCCCATAAATGTAGTGTCTCTCTCAAAAAATTTAGGGAGTATTGTTGAGTATTTCTCTCAAAACGACATGGCCTAATAACTAACTAACAGTAAATTTATAACGGCAAGAAGCAACTAAATCTAGGCAAAATTTTGCATACCAATCCTATATGCAGCAAAGTTGCTCGTGGCTGCCGAAAGGTGCCACCAAATATTCCAAGTTGCACATGCACCTAGAACAATGCGACAACATGATGAGTATCTAATCTAGTAGCTTAAAGCCCTAACCTCGTTCATGTGATTGAAGCAAAACAAATGTATAAGCCATTTGTCCCCTTCTTGTAGTACTTTCCAGCCAGTTGTCTTGTATTTGCACTTTGATTTGAAGCCGCTTTCCTGGGATTTGCTTGTGTAATTAACCTAAAGCTTGCAGGCTCAGCATAAAGAATGCAGCGCCATAATCGCATGGGTCTCCTAAACAATCGACAAAATGATAGTATGGTATTGGTATATGCACACTAGTGGAGTTCGTAACTACTGTACTTACTCTCCAACACCAAACTTATCCGGAAAATGTACACTAGAGTGTACTCATCCTTCACAAAGTGTTGCATTCGACACTCCAACAACTCGCAACCGTCACACTTGCGAGACCTCGTCCGGCAACCATGCATGCGTGCACACTAGCTTTCTATATATCCAAGTGTCACTTTCATCAAACCTACTGAACCTTCAGACAGGTTGAGTTGAGGAGGTGCGCGGCAGAGTTTCTTTGTAAACCAGATTCAGATCACGGATCTCTCGGGTGTATTAAAAGATAGCATGCAGGAGATCTTCAGAGATCGGGGCTGCGATGTCAGGCACTCAGGCCAAGCACCAGAGAGAAAAGGCGTTGAGAAACACAATCTGAAACTCGCACGGTGTGTCCGGACTGAGAAACCAAACCTGCCAGTACATACTGTTTGCGTTACAACTTACAAGTGCATGCCTCTGTAAGATGGACAGAAAGGAAGTCAAGAAAGAAGAGAACACAAGAAACGCAAAGGACAGAGGTTTCAGGTATGTGTTCACCAGAAATTCTACTTGTCTAGATTGGTGTTCCTCTGTGCATGTATGTGTCTTAGGCAGTGTTCGGCAACCCACCACTCCTAAAAATACGAGGAGCTGCGAAGTGGAGGGACTGCAGCTCCGTGCTGTTTAACTACAGCTCCACCCTGCTCCCGGAGTGGAGCGGCGGAGTGGAGAGACTCCGAACAGGGCTTTAATCATCAAGCTTTTCCTGTGTACGCAGTGATATGATGGAGCAACCAAACCAATGGCTTACGCAAACGGTAAGCACATTAATTTGGTCGTAAATCGTAATCACTTGTAACATCTACAAGTTCAGATGCGACAAGTTAATTTTTCTTTTTGTGGATAAGATGCTGCGAGTTAAATGTAGCTATGGATAAACTTGTGACATCTTATTGCAATGGCCCATGCCAGGAACAGGAGGAACTAGCTTACATGTACCAGCAAGAAGGGGGTCCAGTACCTGTACCCAGTAGGGAGCAGCAGTTCGCAGAGCCACCGCTACCTGGCCATGAAGAGCAGTGCTACACGCCACCGATGGCAACCCCGGCATTCAATCCATCTTGTAGCTCCAATTTCCCGAGCTTTGCAGGCTCATCGTCACTGCCGAACTTGCCATTCGGATCGGCAATGGTGAAGAACGAGCTGGGGCAACCGTCTCCGCCGCCATCATCCAACTTCCTCTCCTTCGGAGCTGGCCAGGCTAGCACCCTGAACTTTTCCGGCTGGCAGCGAGACAGAGTCCAAGGGACGATGCAGCAGCTGCAGGCGCCTGAGAGGCGGGGCAGGGCACCGCAAGAGCACGTCATCGCCGAGCGCAAGCGGCGGGAGAAGCTGCAGCAGCAGTTCGTGTCGCTGGCCACCATCGTCCCCGGCCTCAAGAAGGTGCGTCACAAGACAACTTGGCTGCATTTACGTGATCACCAGGTGCCTGCAGGCTGCAGCTTAAATAGTTGGACATTGCCATATTATTCAGACTGACAAGCTCTCTCTGCTGGGGAGTACCATCGACTACGTGAAGAACCTGGAGGAGAAGGTGAAGGCCCTGGAGCAAGGCTCACGGAGGTCATCAGAGTCCATGGTGTTCGATAGCAAATGCTGCATATCCGCTCCCAACAACGATGCAGCAGGCCCCAGCGGGAGCCGCTCCGGGTCAGGGTACTCGAGCCCGGACATTGAGGCCAGCATCCGAGGGAACACGGCACTCCTGAATATCTGCTGCAAGAAGAGGAGAGGGGTGCTGGTGATGATCCTGTCCGAGCTCGAAAACCAGGGCCTGTCTATCATAAACACCAACGTCATACCGTTTACGGACTCCTGCCTCAACATCACCATCACGGCAAAGGCAAGGCCCCTCTGCCCTGGTCATATATACATTGTGCAAGTGTGGTAACAACTTGTGAGAGAATAAACTGTGATTTGTTAGTATAATTCTAATGAATATATCATCAGAAGATTGACATGTTCACTTTTCTCCAGATCGAAGAGGGGGTTTTGTCCGCAGTTGAGCTCGTGAAAAACCTGAAAATGGCCCTCAGAAGTCTCAGCTGGAAGTAGAATGGAAGCGATTTGTACAAATGTCAAATGATTAGGCCTTCCCCCCCTTCCCTTGTATTTCAACCAAAACAGGAGTTCCGGCCTTCTAGGAAAACCATCTTTAGTTTCTGAGTTTGTCAACCATTTCAGATTACCATTTATGTTTTCTTTTTCCGAGCAAACAGCAGAACCGCTGCCTTTTCATTAAGAAGAAAACAGAGAAGTTTACCATTTATGTGACTAACCAGATCTCCTCATCTGATTCCGTCAATGTATTTCGTTGACAAGAATATTCCACATACAAGAACCGCATGTGAATGTTCTAATCTAAAAGAAAAGGTAGATGAATGTTCTGAAACTTCTTGTCTCGTGCATGTCCTGGAGTAGAAGTATGGGCCTTATTCAAGATTCTGCCTAAATCCACCTGGATACAGAGATAATAAATTGCATATTTTGGCGGAATGTGTCTATACTGTTGGCTAACTGGCTCAAAAGCACATTGAAGTTGGCCAGCTCAAGCAACTGAGACATCAAAACCAAATGAATAACTAAGATAGTAATAACAGAGAGGGGGGTGTGTGATTTACCTGATTATTACAAAAAGACTGAAGTCCATCCATACCACCACTTGACATGAAGTTGCCCACATCATTGTGGTCCTTCTTGTACACGAAGAAGTGCTTATTCTGCCATGCTAAAAAAATGAGAAGGATTTGAAGTTTTTTACACAACTAACCAGAAATACTGCAGAATATTCAGTGGAACCATCAATGACAAAGGTGGTAAGCATGTTACTTGGGAGTTTGCAGAATCTGCAGGTATCCCCTAAGCCCTTTGTCACATCTGAAAAACACTGAATGGCATAGAAGCCATGAAGATCATATCACCATAGTGAACCAATACTACACATTTGAGGGAAATAGTCAATTCAGGTCTTGCACTGTTTCTTTACAATTTTATTCTTCAAGCGGGAGCATATGTGCCTGAGCTCCGTTTTGAATTTCCATGTATCATATTGGATCTGATTTGCAATGAAATGGTTGAAAAATGAGGACTTACAAATTACCTTATCCCGTCATTGCTGTGATTTTCGTTCTGCACTAATTTTCGATTGCGTAGGTGCCACTAGTCATCTTCAGTGGACACCTCAACGGGTGGTCGGAAACTTGTAATGTTCGAGGCTCACAATCACAAGAGGATCCTGTGGACAGGCAATTGATCAGGTCATGTGTATTCCCAGGTACTAGAAACTTGCAATTCCTATTCCAAATATTTAGAGAGATAAACAAGACGAAAGCGATGCAACAAGATTACCATGGCTATCTACACGTCATGAGGACCATGCTGAACCAAATCTTCAAATCAAATACAAAGCTCTGCGCAAGGTATATACAGGCCCGTTGACAAGGGAGGCCAAATTGGCCGACCGCACAGGGCGTATATATGAGAAAAGGGCCCAGTAAACCAACACCCAGGCAGCCCATTCTAGCAACCAAATACATGCACGCACGCAGCCTCGCAGCCTGCCTGTTGGTTTGCCGTAACTCCCGATCGCATCGCACGCACATGTTCCAGTTTTATCCCCGGTTTAGCGATCCCTAGATCGAGGAGAGGTCTCTAGCAGTACAAGGGGCGGCTGGGCGACAGCAGCGGCCAGGCGAGGGCGGCAGGAGTAGGATACTTCAGTGGCGGAGGCACCGCCCGGCGACCCTGGGCACTTGCCCGGGCTCGCTGGTGCTCGACAGCAGCGATCGAGCGAATTAATAAAGGGCTAATCACGTACGGCAACTTGTTTTACCCGGGCAAAAGAAATTTTGGGCCTTCGTTTTTCACAGGTTCATGCAGTTCACGGCCCAAGACCAGTCTGCAGCCCAGCTTCTCTGGCCGAAACAACTTCTGTTTCACGAGGTGCATCGATCGCTCGAACTCCCTGACTACTTGTCTATCCGTTTCTCAAGGGCGGCTAGCGCAGCCGCGCACGGGCTGGGTCACAGACCTAACCCTGCACGGCTAGACGCAGGGCCGGCGGCGAGCGGACGGCATCACGCCAGGCGCCCAGCCGCCCAGGCAGTCTATTCTCCTTCCTCTCATTCGGCTTCGGCTTCGGCTTCCTTCGTTTTTCATTAGGCAGTCTACTTATATGTCTTTCATTTGGCAACAATGAACATGTGAGAGATGCTTTTGACCCTGTTGGAAGAAATTACACAATGACATCTGGTATGGATAGCTTTCATTTTGTTTGCAACATGGCAAGTTTGCCTCAATTCAAGACTGGTTATATATCTTTTGGTATTAAGTCTGAACTTAATTAGGTGTATGAAATGGATATTGATATATATATAAGTTCACTTTAAAATTAAATTTTGTGTGATTATTATTTTTATGTTTTCAATTTATTATAAATGCGGATTTCTGGTTCAGAAGCTTGGTGCTATATTATATGTTGTGTATCTGAATACCCATTTTTTATTTTTAGACTATACACTTTGGCTAAACTTGCCCAGGCTCCACAAAAGTTCTGGCTCCGCCACTGGATACGTGCGTACGCGGCCGCCGGCCGGCTACGCTCCACGGCGCCGTATTAGGTATTACAGCCGCTACGGCGCCTGCCGTTGTAAATCCTTTTAGAAGAAGCCCTATTTTATTTTGCTAGTGTAGACTCGTTTTTGTTAAACAATTTTTCACAATGTTACATCAAGGTGAAGTATGTTTTATGCAAGGTGAAATATTACACAGAATTCAAAATGATTCATATTATTTTTGTCTGTTTTATAAAACAGAAAGAATCATGCATAGAATGATTCTGGTGCTGAAAAGCATAGGAAGAAAACAAAACTATAAGCAGATGCTCGATCCAAAAAGGATACTTTTGATAAATGTCCTCAAAGAATCTGATCGCAAAAAGGAGAAGATTAATTATGAAGATATGATCGAAGATTATACTTCTTTTAGTACAAATTAGGTCAGTCTATTGCTTCAGTACCATCTTTACTATTTTACAATTAGCATTTGGTATATTTTCTAAATATTGTATCAAATAACACATATTTGAAGTTACATAATTAAATGAGAGTATGCTTTACTTACATTAGTTCTTTAGGTATATGATTTATAAAAATTCAGGGCCCTACTTTTATTCTCGTCCCGGGCCCCCAAATTTCTGGAGACGGCCCTGGGTATATATCGAAGCATCATCGATCATGCTGACTGTGGCAAGAGGATTAGAGGAACAATGGGTTACATACATGGCAACACAACTGCACATTCTAATAGGGTTAGTCAACTTGCACGAATTAGGATTCCCCAGGGAAACGAGCACTGAAAACGTAATTCCTAGCACTCGCCTAATTATCCTGTGAACTTGTACGCATACATAAATGTTGGGATGTCAGCACATCAGGCATGACAATAAATCTCGATCTGCTACCAATTCTGTTCAGTTCAGACTTCAGAGACAAGAACTATTCAGCAGCAAGAAGCAAACAAGGCTGGTCTGGGCGGTTTGCAAAGGCTGACTAGTTCAAATGAAAAACAAATGTGAGAGTATTACTACATACCTAGGGTAAGTCCATCCAGCGGGAGGGGAGCCCGGGTTGTGCGCGGAGCAGCGTTGGTTATCACGGTGGTGTCCGGCAGCGGCGCTGCTGCCGTTGTTGCTAACCACGAGCGGAGCCACGGCTACCGCTGTCCCAAGGAAGAAAGGAGAAGAAGAGAGTGAAACAATCGAAGAGCCCACACGAACACCTCGCCGCACCCACCACCGGCCATCCAGGTGTTACTGCAGATGTTAAAAGGCAGACATTCCTGGTGACACTTCTTTTTTTCCAAAGAACGAAGAAGAAACAACAGGATGGATTAAGTGGTATACATAACATGTTATCTCCTTTTGGAACTTGTGAAGAAGCATGGAAAAAATGAAACATAAATTTTTTTGAGTTCAGAAATATAAGCAGATTAATCCTAAAGTTTTGGGGATATTGCAATCTTCATGATCCAGCACCTGCGAAGAACAAAGAAAACTTTCCGGTGAAAAAAACAACAACAACGAAGGCACCGCACTAACAATTCTAGAAGTGATAAAATAAAAGGGTGATCATTCATGACATGAAATCATCCCTCCCTCTGAAAGGTGCATATAACACTTCCTTGGATTCGTGCAATCTGGAAGATCTATTCAAGACTATATAATGGGGTACTTATTTACTAACATGAGGACAACATTGGCTTATTTTTGCCTAGATTAAATAATGAAATAAATATTTTTTAACATGAGGACAACACTAGTTTATCTAACAAAAGGGGAAAAATCAAATGGCAATGTCGGTGTTCAATATTTTTTATATATTTCTATTCTATATAACCTCGTTACGGTAAGTGACCTTAGCTTCATAAAAAAATAGTTGCTTTAGATGAAAAAACACGTCCCTCACAAACCCATATCTCAAGGCTTCAGCTTGAGGGTGAGGAGAAATTCATTTTTAGTTTATAAATTTCAGACATGAGTTAGTTAAATAATGTGTATTGGGAATCTGGCCAAGTAATACACATAATCCACGACGCACAGGAATCATCAAGATCAGGGAGACCCAATTGCCACAAGGTTTGCAGCGATTCTCTCAATTTCAGTCGGTGATTCTACTTAATTATGTATGGCATGGTGATTGAAAAAAAAAATGGCTCCACTAAACCAAACAAGAATGTATTAAAGATAACATGGTGAATATCTGATGAAAATCCAAGCGAACCGAAGAAAACCCCGCATAGGGCTAGCCCCAATAATAGTGTCGGTGAAGGGATTGTGCTCGTTTGCTAGGTATCCATTGCCCCCCACGTGGAATCGAATTCCCACCCAACACGCAATAGTAGTTGCGCCATTCAGCTGATGCCCATGTGCATAGTTCGAGGTGGTTATGCTGAGAGTTGTTTACATGGCGGGTTATTATGTACTTTTTCTGTGTGTGTTTTTCACCTTTTATACTTTATTACTATTTTTATTGTTTTTATTTCTTTCCTTTCTTTTTTCCTTTTTTAGCTTTTCCTTTTTTATTATTCATTTTATTTTTATTTTTCCTATTTTATTTTTTCCTTTCTTAATGTTTATTTTCTCCCTTTCTTTCCTTTTGTTTTTCCATTTCCTTTTCTCCTTTTATTTCTTCTTCAAATGGAATATAAACATTTTCTTTGACAAATACATGCACATTTTTCTTATATGTCCAAATAATAATTTAAAACCATATTAACATATTTTTCAAAATACATGAATGCCTTTTAACAATTACATGAATACTTTATTAAAATAATGGTATATATTTTTAAAATTACACAAATATTTATAAAAAAGCATGAGCACTCTTTAAATAATTGATTTTTCTGGAATATATGATATTACATTTATTTACAACTAATTATAGAATCTATTTTAAAAGCAATTACAACGAACAAAAAAATCAAAATCTTAATGTGGAGTGCGATGGCCGGCCTATTAGGGGAGGGGTGGGGGATTCAGACGATTGACTGGCTATTGGACATATCAAATGAGGTTGCTCATAGTGGGGAATATCATACGATAGTATCATACATATGATACTAGTTATGATACCACTCCCATAATTACCACTCACTTCGTCCGGTGAAAAGTGTACATATAAAATTTTCAAGACAAATTATGAAGTGAAGTAAAAAATGCATTGAAAAATGTGCAAGCCACCATCTCTCTCCCTGACCCAACCCCCAATGAGCTAAGTGCATGTAGAAATTAAGGAGACCATGCGTACAATGTTATTGGTCTTGATTACCGTGTGATGAAAGAGAAACACTTTTTCCTACTTTAAAGTGCATTGAAAAGATAGAAGTACACTCTTTTGTGTACAAATTTCAAAGCCAAATGTACACTCTTCACCGGACGGAGGGAGTATGATTATAAGTTTGTATTTTAGGCTGGTTGTAATGGGGAGTATCATATAGTACTAGTATCATGCATATGATACTAGTCTATAATACTACTTCCGTAATGCATAGTATCATAAGTTAGTATCTTAGGTTGCATTGTTAATTGACATGCATGACACAAACTAGTACATCATTTAATATGATACGGTATCATAATATGATACTACATCATCTCTTTCCTCATTTAATTGTGTGTCACATTATCCAAAAAGTCCAGTTGGCATATATGATACCGCTTATAATAATACTCCCATTACAACCAGCCTTGTATGACACATAATAGCACAACATTTATTATGATATGATTCTTATGTCTTCTTTTTTCTCAATTGTAACTATGATACGTTGTTAATGTGCTTAGTTGGCATTGCATGAAGATGCGTGATACGAGCTATAATACTCCTTTTGTGAACATCCTGAAAAGAGGCCTTTACACTTCTGAACTAATCTGGCTAGTGCTTCGAGAGTTTTCAACCGTATTGGAAAGGTCCAGCTATGGAAAGCCCATCACAGTATGGAAAGATCCAGGCACATGATACTTTTGGTTATCAACAATTGCACGCCGGCTAAAAAAATCAACAATTGCACAAAACAAAAAACAACAACAACAAAGCCTTTAGTCCCAAGCAAGTTGGGGTAGGCTAGAGGTGAAACCCATAAGATCTCGCAACCAACTCATGGCTCTGGCACATGGATAGCAAGCTTCCACGCACCCCTGTCCATAGCTAGCTCTTTGTCGATACTCCAATCCTTCAGGTCTCTCTTAACGGACTCCTCCCATGTCAAAATCGGTCGATCCCGCCCTCTCTTGACATTCTCCGCACGCTTTAGCCGTCCGCTATGCACCGGAGCTTCTGGAGGCCTGCGCTGAATATGCCCAAACCATCTCAAACGATGTTGGACAAGCTTCTCCTCAATTGGTGCTACCCCAACTCTATCTCGTATATCATCATTCCGGACTCGATCCTTCCTCGTGTGGCCACACATCCATCTCAACATACGCATCTCCGCCACACCTAACTGTTGAACATGTCGTCTTTTAGTCGGCCAACACTCCGCGCCATACAACATTGCGGGTCGAACCGCCGTCCTGTAGAACTTGCCTTTTAGCTTTTGTGGCACTCTCTTGTCACAGAGAATGCCAGAAGCTTGGCGCCACTTCATCCATCCGGCTTTGATTCGATGGTTCACATCTTCAACAATACCCCCACCCTCCTGCAACATTGACCCCAAATACCGAAAGGTGTCCTTCCGAGGTACCACCTGGCCATCAAGGCTAACCTCCTCCTCCTCACAGCTAGTAGTACTGAAACCGCACATCATGTACTCGGTTTTAGTTCTACTAAGCCTAAACCCTTTCGATTCCAAGGTTTGTCTCCATAACTCTAACTTCCTATTTACCCCTGTCCGACTATCGTCAACTAGCACCACATCATCCGCAAAGAGCATACACCATGGGATATCTCCTTGTATACCCCTTGTGACCTCATCCATCACCAATGCAAAAAGATAAGGGCTCAAAGCTGACCCCTGATGCAGTCCTATCTTAATCGGGAAGTCATCGGTGTCGACATCACTTGTTCGAACACTTGTCACAACATTATTGTACATGTCCTTGATGAGGGTAATGTACTTTGCTGGGACTTTGTGTTTCTCCAAGGCCCACCACATGACATTCCGCGGTATCTTATCATAGGCCTTCTCCAAGTCAATGAACACCATATGCAAGTCCTTCTTATGCTCCCTATATCTCTCCATAAGTTGTCGTACCAAGAAAATGGCTTCCATGGTCGACCTCCCAGGCATGAAACCAAACTGATTTTGTGTAAAAAAAATCAACAATTGCACGCCGGCTAAAAAAAATCAACAATTGCACGTCCTAGTCTATAATATAATACAACATGCAAGTTAAATGACATATAATCTCGAGAAATTAATATTATCCCATCTGCACGGAAAATGCTTTTCTATCATGCATGATGGAATCAACCATTAAGCGTGTTGGAGATTCACGCACACGTGCCTTATTAATATACATTGAGACATTAGATGCACCCTGAAACAAGAAGAGACCCGATGAAACTGGATAAAACCCAATGATACACTCTTCTTTTGCATATGCATACAGAAACATTCTGATACACTCTGTAATACAAATAAAACACAATGAAACCTTTTTGTTATACTCTTAAACATGATACATTGGACAAAACTAAAAATCATGGCATGAATCTCTAGCTAACAAACATTGCATGGCAACAAAACCACTCTTCCATATGCACCTTACGGGGAGAGTGCTCCCACTCGGCTTGACCGTCCATGAAGCACAACCCCACTACCTCATTTTATTCTCTCCCGCTTCGCGGTTGGCCTCACACCAAGGAGGTGTTCTGTTCGTCAATTTTTGCCCCTAACCAGATTACACCGTAACTTGGAAGCGTTATTCGTGTTTGGTTCACATGGGTTGTAATCCCTTCCCATGTAATCCAATTACATCACTACTCACGGCTGATACCGCTCAAACCCCACCGGAAACAATTAACGATACCAGGGCCATCCATGCCGTTCTTTCTTGTCTCATCAATCTAATCTCTGGCACAGGCCGGGTGGCGGGAGGCGAAGGTGCGGGGATTCGCGTGGGATGCGAGAGCCGAGAGCGGCCGACGTGACCAGGCGGCTCTAACTGGTGGTGTCGCTCAACCTAGCCGACGAGCCGTCTGTGGAGGCGGTCTCGAAGGACGACGTGACGGCTGTGGGGTGGCAGTACGTTGCACAGAGCAGCGAGTCGCAATCGACTGTAGCGTAAGAGCACCAGCGGCTGCACATCCTTTTGGATTTGGATTCGAACAGTGTTTCTGGTGACGCATGGCCATTGTTTAGATAAAATCTTCCTCAAGGTGTGAACCCAATATTGCATACCGTTACAATGGCAAAACAAACAAAGTTGAGTTTTTCACATTCCATTTTCATTACCAGCGTGCTATTTTGATTTCATTACCGTTTGCCTTATCATCATATGAACCAAACACCTCCTGAGTGATAACCCTATCTTGCTCGGTACACATTCATCGGTCCTAGCCGATCTTTCCTCCGTCACTCGATTTCATTCTTTTTGCAGGGACGGTCACTCGATTTTTGATAGAGGAACATAGATAGCTGCACTAGAGCTAAGGAAGAATTGAGAGGGCGACAATGGCGAGGAAAAAAAGAGCGTCAATATGACGACAAGGAAGGCGACGACGAGAAAAAAAATAGTCCCTCTCACTACACAATATGCGGGAAGCGCCATTTTGGCGATGGGGCGTGAGGCGGTGTTTGAATGATTATGCTGACGCGCGCTATATACTTATTGTTTGTATTTTTGATATAGTGACAGTTAATGGAGTGGCAGATGATTCATTTTTTTCTTTCAGGACGGCGATGTCGTAGAAGACTCTATAGCTAGTTTGTGCTTTGCACGCAAATTTGTAGAGTGCGCATGTTTCATTGGACCTGGTCTGGAGATTGCGACGTATGGTGGTTGACCTTGACCGCTAAACTAGCCCATCAATCCATCAAGGGAATGAAAGGGCAGAGACAACCTGACGATACAATTGGGACGTGTGAGGGAGGGGGAAGCCAACCGAGCTTTGCCCTCTCCCCGTTTTGTTATTTTGCAATCCGAGTCCAAAAGCCACTTCTCATTTGCCTCCAAGGACAAATAATGCATAGAAGAAATTATAATACTCCCTCCATTCCCAAATAATTGTTTTTCTAGCCATCTCAAATGGACTACAACAAACCGATGCATGTAAACATGTTTTAAAGTGTAGATTCACTCATTTTACTCCGTATGTAGTCACTTGTTGAAATCTCTAGAAAGACAATTATTTAGGAACGAAGAGAGTAATAAATAAAGCAATGAACCATCCAAGTCGCACTGTGCATGTTCTCATGGTCACATATTTTCTCCTGCATCACTCCAAGTTTCAACGCCCATTTGCTATTGTTCTCCGTTTTGCTCGATGTCACTTCGCGCAACAGATGAACAGGTGCCGGTGACATACACGTGCTAACATTAGGGTTAAAAGAGTATGATTAACCCATACAATTTTTTATTTTTGCGGGTGAACCCGTACATTTTTTCATGGCAGTGTTCCTACTGGTCAAAAAAGAAGCATGGAGCAATAATTTAACGTCCCACAAAGTTCAAGCGAATGATTGAATATTGCAATCAAGACAGTAGAAAGAGGGAAGATAGAAGGTGCCACGAAGCTTGCTACGTGGGACGACAAAGCAATTATTTGCCTGCACACGCCTTTCTATTGCACCAAGATAGATCAAACACATGGGATCTTTTTCTCTAATAAATTAATGTTTCCCCTTTGTCTTCCATTTACATATTCTGTGCTTCTTGTTTTTTTGCAGGGCTGTGCTTCTTGTTATTACTTAGGGTAAATAAGAACATCTATTTCAGAAATTCGCTTTGGCACATGGGAGCGCGCGCTCTTGTCACCGAAAAAATTGCAAACAAAGATTTGGTGCATGCATATCGACATTACATGTGTGCATGTCAAGTTTCCGAGAAAAACCGGTATTTTTTGTGGCTTATGTAGAAAAGACAAAAGGATGTCTTATGAAAAGCATTTTTTAACACTAGATTTTGTCTTTTTCACACTCGAAACATACCTTGTCGGTTTTTTACGAAACGACTTCATGAGCATGTACAATATCGAGATGTACGCACCAAATTTTTGTTTAGAATTTTTTGACATTTCAAAATACGTTTAAAACACATTTTAAAAACTAGGAGCGCGCGCCCCGTGTGCCAAAACGCCACTCTCCATATATTTATTGCTCAAAGAACTCCGTTTTTACGTTTGTACATATGGTTGAATTCCAGCTCTCGAGCACCGCAGGATGCATTTTCAAATCAACCCCGCGTTACAAGCAAGAGTGTAATAACCGTCCAACACTGATGCCTTCGAAACGATCATAGCTTCGTGCAATCAACTCCACTACAACCATGCAACCAGCAACTTTGATTTTGTGCTTGTAATTGTTCATTCATGGTTGTAACCCTTGAATATGAACGACACAAGCTAGGCATATATAAGCGCACTCGACAAATCAACATGTATGAGAAATTGAGAATGATACATTCTAAGCATATAAACCAATAAACCACAGACGTATCAGTAAGCCGAGAACAAGAACCTTTTTGTATGGAACTTGATTTGTATTTGTATTTTTTGAATAACTTGTATTGCTGCTCACGGATGGAGCAGCACTTATAACCATAATTAATGAAGGACGCAAGCGAGTCTTAAATGCGCTCAACAAATCAACGTGTATGATAAAATCAGGAATTGTAGGTTTTAAGATTAAATCAACCGAGACAGAAGAATAACAACCTTGCCCGATAGGTGGGCCGTGGACATGAATATACGATTTCCACAACAAATTTAGCATTCCCATGGTGAAAACAAAAAAGACGCCAATCAAACACATCAAAGATTATACACCCCCCCCCCTCTCAAAAAACACATACACAAACACCTATGAAGCTTGATAAAAAGTCTTAAGGGCGGTTCTCAAAAGAAAAAGAAAACTGTTTTTTTTTTTGAGGATCTGAAAAAGAAAACTGTTGTGAACCGGTAAGCAGCAGCGCGGGTGGCCTTAGCGATAACCACCAGCTCAATCAAACCCGAGACAGGTGCATGATTCCCCATTCATTTCCTTTCCAAAAAAAGCTGAACCCGCCGCTGCCACGCGGGCCCTCCCCGCCGGTCCCGATACTCCCGGCCCATTTGTTATCGGTGGTTTGCCCCGGCTCCAAGAAAGAAAGAAAGAAAGAAAAGAAAAGACATCCGCTGCCCCCACCGCGGCGGCGCCCCTCCCTCGTCGATCCAAATCGTCTCGCCTCGGCAGCGACCCGACCCAACCCTACCGCGCCCGCGCCTGCCAACCACGCGTCCCCGTCCCCAAAATTCACGGCGGCCTATATAACCCACGCCCATCCGCCCCCCTCTGACCATCCTCTTTCCCCCTCCCCCCCTTCCGATCCGCCATGCCTCCCCTCGCCAGCTCCCTCCTCCTCTCCCGCTCCGCCGCGGGGCCCGGCTCCGCGCGCGCCACCGCCGCCGCCGCGGCCGCGATCTCCAGGCCCGCCGCCGCGGAGCCCGCCCCCTGCCCCTCCGCGCCCGCCCCGTCCCCGCTCCACGCGGCCCGCGGCGGACAGGGCCCGCGCGGGGCCTTCGCGTCGGGCCTAGCGGGCCGCCTCTTCGGTGGCCGCCGCGCCGCCGCCCGCTCCTCGTCCTCCGCCGCCGCCGTCTTCGAGCGCCGATTCGCCTCCGCCGGTAAGGACCCCCCGCCACCTCGAAACGGATCGTCGCGTCGCGTCTCGGCGTCTCGCCCTCTCCTCTCGCTAACGGGGTATCCTTCTGTTTATTCGTTTGTTTCGCAGCGACGAAGAACTCGTACGATGAAATCCTCACGAGCCTCGCCAAGCCGGGAGGGGGAGCCGACTTCGGCAAGTACTACAGCCTGCCTGCGCTCGCCGATCCGCGGATTGGTGAGTTGTTTCCCAGTTCCCCGCCATTTTCGTCTGCTATTGTGGCGTGGTATGCGTCCTATGCGGTCTGATTCCTAGCCCGCGCCGTGTGTTGGGTGAATTGAGAATCTGATCGGGGCCTGGGCGACGATTTGGTCCCTTTCGGTCTCTCTGTTGCCGCTTGTTGCGAGTCGGAGTGGGTGGATTGTTTGGTTCTCCAGCGATGCGTAGTAGTCTCTGATCTGCAACTTGTTGGATAGTCTATAATGTTGGTGAATTTTGGCTGCTCCACGTGTTCCCATGGAGCGAATTGTCAATTCTGACGGTGGAATTGGCCTCTGGATGCGTTGTTTTCTAGTCAGTTTTTTTATATCGCCGAATTATGTGAATTACCGATGATTTGACCCATCACTTTTTTATTTATCAGATCGGCTACCCTACTCGATAAGGATTCTGCTCGAGTCGGCAATCAGAAACTGCGACGAGTTCCAGGTCACGGGGAAGGACGTTGAGAAGATCCTAGACTGGGAGAACAGTGCCACCAAGCAAGTCGAAATCCCGTTCAAGCCAGCCCGAGTCCTCCTCCAGGTATTGATCCTGATTCCTGCCATCGTCTCCACTTTTTTTGTTCCAAGTTGTCCAGTTGCCGTGGAAAGAATAAATGTGAGTTGGAAAGATTCGAGTCAATAGCTTTTGATGGTAGGAATATTGGAAATGGAGGTCCCCTTTCCTATCCTTTCACGAAAGTGTAGTTCCCCAATCACCATGTCTTATTTCCCATTATGTATGTGATGTATGATTGCTGCTGTCACCTGGATTTTTAAAGATAGAAATCATGCACCAGTAGGTGATAGGTTTCTGTATAAGATTAGCTGCACCGTCATCACATATTCTTCTTCGAGTGACAATTATAAAAGTCAACACTTCTATTTTAATCTGGCAAGTGGTACTGTAAGCTGGATACATTGCTTATTTTTTTCTGATACGTTTCTGCTGAGATGTTTGATGATGTGGATCCTTGCTCTTCTTTCTGAAATCTTCAGTTTATTCACTTCATCATTTGTCTCTTTATAGGATTTCACTGGTGTCCCAGCAGTTGTTGATCTTGCTTGCATGAGGGATGCTATGAGCAAACTTGGCAGTGACCCCAACAAAATTAATCCTCTGGTGAGTTTATTGACCAGTGTGGCTACATTTACTATCTCCTTTCTTAATAACTTCTTGGAAATATATTCGACATTCTTGTTTGGTGTACTGTGTGACTTATCCTTCAGTATGCCACATTTTGATATGTGATGTGACAAAAGAATCATCAAGTGAACATGCTTATGTTGTGCTACAATTGATAACCAAGTTACTTAACTGATCATATATATGTTGTAAGAACTGCTGCATTGATTGAGAAATTCTGTTTTCTAACACGCCTATGATGTTTTGCCATTTACACTGTTCTTGATTTCTCATAGCATCTCTTTGGGCCTTCATCCTTATTATCTTAACTAACAGCCTTTCATCTTATCTTGTTTAATAAACACTAAGGTAGAATGCATGATTGTGTTTGAGTGTTTCTATTCCGAACGTATATGCTTTATTGAACACAGATTATTATCTTAACTAAGGTAGAATGCATGATTGTGTTTCTATTCCGAACTTATATGCTTTATTGAACACAGATTATATCATTAATTATTGATGTTTTAAGTGTGAATGTATGACCATTTAGTCTTAAATATTGAGGTTAGCACCTTAGCATATCATCTAATTCCAGTTAGTCAAATTATGACATTTATTACAGTTAGGGTTTGAATGATATGCTTGCAACTTCTTAATCCTATGAACTATAGTTGATTAAAGGGTTTCAAAAGATAATCCATGTAGCCTTTTCCCCTCAAAAGTGGGTGCTAGTGCAGCCTACAACTGCTCTCTTTGTCAACTGACCCCCAAGGGTAGCTTTAGCATGCCAGTTTTATGCTCGTGTCTTTGTGCTTTTGCTTATATTGCTGCATGTATATTTTTTCAGGTACCTGTAGACCTTGTTGTGGATCATTCAGTACAAGTTGATGTGGCAAGATCGGAGAATGCTGTTCAGGCAAATATGGAGCTTGAGTTCAGCCGTAACAAGGAGCGGTTTGGATTTTTGAAATGGGGTTCCACTGCATTCAATAACATGCTTGTTGTTCCACCTGGATCTGGAATTGTTCACCAGGTATTTCAGTAGAACAACTATTTTGTTCTCAAATAATCATTTAAGTTACTTCCGTTAGTAAACACTAACAATTCCGTTTCTAGGTGAATCTTGAATATCTGGCCAGGGTTGTCTTCAACAATGGTGGGATACTTTACCCTGATAGTGTTGTCGGCACAGATTCACACACAACTATGATAGATGGTCTTGGTGTTGCTGGATGGGGAGTTGGTGGTATAGAGGCAGAAGCTACAATGCTTGGGCAGGTGAAGTTAATATCTGCTGATAACAAGTTTCTTATCTCTGATGCTATGCCTGCAATGATTTATGATTTATGTTTGTGGCCTGTCTGGCATGAAAAAGAGGGGGTGGTGTGCTGGGATCATCCGTTTATGCCAATTTTCTGAATTGATTGTGGTCTGTTCTGCAGCCAATGAGCATGGTCTTGCCAGCAGTTGTTGGTTTCAAGTTATCAGGGAAGCTGAGGAATGGAGTTACGGCCACAGACTTGGTTCTAACAGTAACTCAAATGCTTAGGAAACATGGTGTTGTTGGGAAGTTTGTTGAATTTTATGGTACCCCTCATATGCCATTGCTTTGTAATTCACACCGCTTTCTTTTACGAGCTTCTCTAATGTTACACACTACACAATTTCAGGGGGAGGTATGGGTGAACTATCACTTGCTGATAGGGCTACTATTGCAAACATGGCACCAGAATATGGTGCAACTATGGGTTTCTTCCCAGTTGATGCCAAGACATTGGACTACCTGAAGCTAACTGGCAGAAGTGATGAAACTGTATGTTATAGGCTGTTGCATTTTGATTTGCATCTTAACTGCACACGCATCTAGTTTTGACAGTCACATTCTTTAGGTGGCCATGATAGAGACTTACCTGCGCGCCAATAATATGTTCGTCGACTACAAGCAGGTGAATTCATACTTAATCTTATTATAAGTTGTTTGGTGTGTGTTAATATATATTTTAGTTATTTATAATACTGATGATGCTTCTCCCTTGATGTAGGTTCAAGCTGAAAGAGTGTATTCATCTTATCTGGAACTTGACTTGGATGAGGTGGAACCATGTCTGTCCGGACCAAAACGGTAATGTGCCTGGAGAATTCCTATCCTTGGCATATGCGTAGCCTCATTCATGACTAATGAAAGATATACTCAACAGGCCTCATGATAGAGTGACATTGAAGAACATGCAGTCAGATTGGCTTTCTTGCCTGGACAACAAAGTAGGGTTCAAGGTAAGAATTTGCTCTGTATATTACGGCAATACTCTACTGGTATTCCTGTGTTATTTGCCATAATCTTGTTTATTTATTGATTAGATGGATGGTTATCATTCTTTGACATCCTATGAAAATACAATGTTGATTAGATGATTGTCGGAAAAACAATGTTGATTAGATGATTTGGATTCCATACTTCTATAATATTTCCGAAAATACATGTGCAAATAGTCCATATTTCCTGTACCTTTTTAATTTCCCCCTTCCCTTCTCTTATGCTCACTACACTGTTTCTGTGCAGGGTTTTGCTGTCCCCAAGGAATCGCAGGCTAAAGTTGCTGAGTTTTCGTTCCGTGGGACGCCAGCAAAGATAAAGCATGGTGATGTTGTAATTGCGGCTATCACCAGTTGCACCAACACATCAAATCCTAATGTAATGCTGGGAGCTGCTTTGGTTGCCAAAAAGGCTTGTGACCTAGGCCTGGAGGTTTGTCTCACTGTCCTCAACTTTATGTATTCTGATTTCTGCTTATAGTTAAATTTCAATTGAGGAACTCCATCATGTTGGTAATTTGTACCCTCGTGTGCAAATGCTGCTGTTAAAATGTTTGAAATTGTTGCAGCCTTTTTCTCTTATTACAAGTTAAGTGTATGATTTAGTGCTCCTTTCTCTGCCTATGTTCTGTTAATTTAAGGTTGCCAACTTTTGCTCTAGTTTAACACCGTTTGTATTAATTAGGTGAAACCATGGATTAAGACAAGTCTTGCACCAGGTTCTGGTGTTGTGAAGAAGTACTTGGACAAGAGGTGCCTCTTGCTTCTCCAGACTAAAAGTTCCCTTTTTTTGGGGATCCTTGGTTAATTTTTTTTCTTCATTTTCCTTTGCAGCGGTCTGCAGAAGTATCTTAACCAGCTTGGCTTCAATATTGTTGGCTATGGGTGTACAACCTGCATAGGAAACTCTGGAGATCTTGATGAATCCGTAGCTGCTGCAATTACTGACAATGGTGAGATTGACATTGCTGGTTGAGAAAGGATTGAAAGTTGTGAAAAAGTGCATTTTACTCACTTTTTTATCTTTCAGATGTTGTCGCTGCTGCTGTGTTGTCTGGGAACAGGAATTTTGAAGGCCGTGTACACGCATTGACCCGAGCAAATTATCTCGCATCTCCTCCATTGGTTGTGGCCTATGCCCTCACTGGCACGGTAAGAGAACATGCAGTTTTCCAATGTTGAAACCTCTGCATATTATTTCAAACTAAACTGTGGAAGTACCGCAACAAAGAAAGATTGCTGTCATTTATGTAATGCTACTACTTGGACTCACCAATACAATTTCTGGGTGAGAGGAGGGCTCTTACCTACTAAGCTAACTGCTACTACTTGGATTAACCAGTAGAATTGATTAAGCCCTGATCTAAGCTAACTAGTTAAACCTTCTGCCTAAATATTCTTATTATTTTCTAACAATTCACTAGCGGAAGCAAGGTGCAGTTCTACTAAGCTAACAAGTTAAAACTTCGCCCTCCTTATTCTTGTGATTTTCCTTTCTGAACTGTGGACCATGTGCTGCAGGTTAATATTGATTTTGAGAAAGAACCAGTAGGCATCTCAAAGGATGGGAAGGAGGTTTACTTCAGGGATATTTGGCCTACCACTGATGAGATTGCTGAGGTTGGTACTGCAACTTTTACTTTTGTTATATTTATCTCCCTGTACTCTTTGAGACCATATTAGATTTGAGATATTCCTCATATTTGTGCTGTTAATTCTTCTAGGTTGTTAAGGCGAGTGTGCTCCCAGACATGTTCAAGGGCACATATGAGGCAATCACCAAAGGAAATCCTATGTGGAATGAGCTGCCAGTATCAGCAAGCACTCTCTACCCATGGGATCCAAAATCAACATACATCCATGAGCCTCCTTATTTCAAGGATATGACAATGACCCCTCCTGGCGCACGGCCTGTGAAGGATGCGTACTGTCTTCTCAACTTCGGTGACAGTATCACAACTGATCACATATCCCCAGCTGGAAGCATCCACCCAGACAGCCCAGCTGCCAAATATCTAAAGGAGCGCAATGTTGAAAGGAAGGACTTCAACTCATATGGCAGCCGACGAGGGAACGATGAGATCATGGCTAGGGGAACTTTTGCCAACATTCGTATTGTGAACAAGTTCTTGAAGGGAGAGGTTGGCCCCCAAACCATCCATGTACCATCAGGGGAGAAGCTTGCTGTTTTTGATGCTGCTATGGTAATGCACTAGAACTTCATAGAATCCAAATTTTGGTTTTCAGTGATGCAACATACTCCTACTTAGAAAGCATTCAAATCTCATTGAACGATTTTCATTTTTTGTGTTTGTTTTTGACAGAAATACAAGAACGAAGGGCATGACACTATCATCCTGGCTGGTGCTGAGTATGGCAGTGGAAGCTCAAGGGATTGGGCTGCGAAGGGTCCAATGCTTCAGGTAACTATGCTTCCCACCTGTTGTTTCTTTGCTTACACCATGACACTAGCTGTCACTAATGGGTGTGGTGCTTTGACTTTGTGACTGCAGGGAGTGAAGGCTGTGATAGCCAAGAGTTTTGAGAGGATTCACCGTAGCAATCTCGCTGGAATGGGCATCGTCCCTCTATGCTTCAAGGCTGGGGAGGATGCCGACACTCTTGGCTTAACAGGCCATGAGCGCTACACCATCCAGCTTCCGACTGATGTGAATGAAATCAAGCCTGGCCAAGATGTTACGGTCACAACCGACAACGGCAAGTCGTTCACGTGCACACTCCGCTTTGACACCGAGGTACAGACAATTCTTTCCTGAGCATTTTGTCTAGGCGAGTGTTGACTATCAATGGTGATTTCTGATGTTCAAATTGTCGATTTCCATTCAGGTGGAGCTTGCTTACTACACCCATGGTGGTATTCTACCATATGTCATCAGAAAGATCGCAGCCGAGCAATAGAGAGATGATTGCGACGACGAGGCAAATTGTAATTGTTGTAAACAGTTTGTTTAGCAAGTCCTGTTTGAGGAGTACCCCCTCAAATAACATCTGAGAT
Source organism: Triticum dicoccoides (assembly GCF_002162155.2). Lineage (NCBI taxonomy): Eukaryota > Viridiplantae > Streptophyta > Magnoliopsida > Poales > Poaceae > Triticum > Triticum dicoccoides. The sequence goes on along the minus strand of NC_041388.1, from coordinate 675,719,091 downwards.
GTCTGCAGAGAACTCGGAAATTTTGAGCGCGTAACACGCTAGGTTTTTGTTTGAAGGCACTACTATGTTAATAATATGCCTCACAACTGATGAGATGCTTTTGCATATTGTAACGGTCTATGAACACTGAAGTGGAATCAGCCGAAGGAATGTCCACATTGTTTTCTTACTTCTGGTTGTTTTTTGATACGTCTATTGTTTTAATTCCATGAACAGTAGACGTATCATTCTGGGATTGATGACTAGATTCGGAAGCGCACTTTTGGCTCCGGGCGGCGCGCGCCCGTTGTATCTTGACGGTGCAGGATGTCTTTAAGATGTGTGGTTAAGGTAGTGGAGTTTCATTTATGAAATCAGTAAAGAAACTTTGATGGCTAATACGCCCTGTATACGGCCTTGCTCTCTGCGGAGGTGACATTCTGGTGCAGATTAGAAGAGGAGTTCGGTCATGCATAGTAATGAAAGTTGGCCAGGTTCTTCAATGTTTCTGTAAATGCGCTGACGTGCTTTTTTGTATGTGAACTGTGTGTGTGAGATGAATAAATATCCTGTTTTATGGGGTTAATCCTCGACTAATGACCAATCCATTGCATGCCGATCAATTAAAGAAAGAAAACACAACACACGACTATAACAAACGAGGTGATTAATTAGTGTAAGTATTTCGGCCTAAAAACATTTCAGTTCAAAAGCAAAGTGAAAGATTCGAATGTGTTAGTCCTGATCCTTAATTATAGCGAAAATGAGACGATTAATTAGTGCAGGTGTTTGGGCTAAAAACATTTTGGTTCAAAAAGCAAAGTAAAAGCATTTCGAATGTATTAGTCACCTAATTCTTAATTAGATAAAGATGAGGCTATTAACCAGTGCAAGTATTTCGGCTCAAAATGTTCCGACTCAAAAAGAAAAGCGAAAGTACTTTGGATATATTAGTCGTCTGATCCTTAATTAGAGCAAAAAGGAGGTTATTAATTAGTGCATGTATTTCAGATGTAATTAGTCGTATGGTCCTTAATTTAAGAAAATTGAAGCGACTAAATAGTTTTGGCTTAAAAAATCGGTTTAGAAACCAAAGTGAAAGTATTTTTGGATTAATTAGTCGTCCGATCCTTAATTAGAGAAAAACGAGGCGACAAATTAGCATTTGCATATGATCTGTGTTATTAATCTGGCTATTAATCAAGACAGGTTGATTGAGGCATTATATATGCGTGGTGAGTTGGCAGGAGATTTCAGATAAGCGCAGGATTCATCATTTAATGCTGACATGAGCAGAACCCACTTGAATGCGAAATACTAATTATATACGGGTTGACTGTCGTAATTATACACAGAAGAAAATCAAAGAGATACTAATTACTGACGGCTTTGGATGAACCTTGAATGGTGAGATTTAGGAGGGTGGCGTGAGCAGGTTCTCCTTCGTATTTCCGACTAGATTCAGCAAATCCCGGTGCTGGTAGTAAGAACGATTATTAGAAAGTTGGCCTGCACATGCCAGGCTCTTAAAAGCAAGAATGCAGATTTGAGCAGGTGGAGTTTGATAGATGAACCTCCTTCCCGGATTTGACGAATGTTGGATGCATAAATACCTTTCAGTTAATGTATTAATACAAAAGGTCTAGGACTACGAGGGTGGTTGGCCTCCACAGCCTCCATATTTTGAGGCACTGAGGTCTCGTTTTTGGAGCGAGCTTCATAAATTATGCCGATCACAGCGCATATGTCGGACTCTGCTAGAGTGCATTTTTGCGTGTTGATTTTTATACTAGCTGTTATTATGGCGATCTGCCACATATGACACATCTAATAGAGTTGTTGCAAGGGTCTTACTTTCATTGATTTTTTTTTGATTGTTAGCTACTACAGTAGCATGTACAATAACGATAGTTGAGTTTGTTATGTTTTTCCCTTCCATCTCGATGATGTTATTTGTATTAGCTTGCGTGTCATCGTTTCCTAGCGCTGCTTCAGACTATAGGTTTAACTGCTGGTAACTGTGTGGAATGCAGTCGCGAGCCGGGGAAAGTTAAAGTCACACTGTCTTTTGGATTATAATCTCCATTTTCTCTTGTCCCACAGTCTATCTAACCAAATGCATGGTCGTGTGAGAGCCCAACAGCCCACCAGCGGTGGCTGCAGTGTCTCGTCCTGCGGCTGCGCTGCCATGCGGGCTTAGTTAATGGAAGCAAAAGAGCTCCGTTGGTTCAGGCTCGTTGAGTTGATTCTGGAGCTTGTTGCAATGTGCATTTGGGCTGAGGAAAACTCCTGTATCTATTGAGGAGTTCCTAGGGCCCTGGATAAAAACATTTCGAAAAGAAGATAAAAAACTTGCTCTAGTGGGGATTTCTGCCTTATTCTGGGCTGCTCTACCCTCTGATGTGAAGGATGGAGGGGTGTTTCAGGTCCTAGTAGATAGGTCTGCTGCGTTGGTGTGCGTTTTGAACTCTGTAACATCACTCGGTCTGGTTGGGTTTTCTTAATAAAAATCAGAAGGGGAGAGCCATTCTTTTATCAAAAGAAAAAGGGCTTGTTGAGTTGATGATTCTTACCTCTTTGTGTGTTCTCGGGTAGTCTGTTGGCTCTTCAACCTACATGCCCTGGTAACCAGTGGCGGAGTTTGATAAAGATTGTTGAGGGGGCGAACGCATGATTTCTTAGAAATTTTTAGGGATACACTCAAGATTTTTTCTAGAGTAGGGGGGACAATGGCCCCCTTTGGCCCCCATGAAGCTCTGCCACTGCTGGTAGCCATTTAGTCCGTCGCACAATTGACCATTGCCTACTGATCACCGAATACCGATAGAGTGAATCTGAAACTAGTAATACTTCTCATCCAGAAGGACAAGAAAAATCAGGGTAGTATGTGTAAAATAACCCCAAAGGATTTGTAGTGTACCATAAGGGAATGTACTACTTGTGTGCTAAATGTGCTAAATTTAGGATCAGATTCGACCTCACATTCGGATACAAGAAGGGCAGATGCTTAGTAGACCGCTGCTCATCTTCTTTTCGCACTCTCCTGCTTGTGCTGCATCAACAACCTCTGAAGATGGCAAAGGCACCGTCAATGGCACATTGGGCACAGAACTTAGTGCCTGCACCTAGGCTTTAAGCCTAGCCGGCCTATCCCTATCCGCGGACAATGATGCTATAAGATAATGTGGTTTTCATGTTTGCTCGATGAGCAATGAGTACGCCGGTGCTCGTCCATTTCGCGACGCTGTTGCTGTTGCCGTGCTACTTTGTCGGTGTGTCTCGTGTCGATTTTGTGATATGTTTGCAGTCTTTTCAATGGAAAAGAGGCACTATCCGGTGGGAAACGAGATGATTGTTCTCCACATGGCCAGCTGGTACATATCCTTGTGAACTTGATGCTGCCACGGTCCTAATCACCTTTTGCTCGCCACATAGGAGTGTCTCAAATTCAGTGGGGCTGGGAGTGCGACATGGACGTCTGGCTTTTTTTATTCCGCATTTCATGCTCCTTTCACATCTCCTTGTTCCATATAACGGCATGGAGGTTTTATCTTCTGGCATGAGTGGCAGAAAATCTACATACTCCTACGTAACTTGCCTAAGAGCATCTTCAATAGCCGCGCAATAAAAAAGCATTTGCTTCGGCAGGCGCTGCAAAAAATAAAACTGCGCTATGCACTCAAAACAAATAAAAAACTGTAGACATAGATAAAAAAAGCGATACATAGATAAAAAAAAGCGATACATAGATAGTTCATCTAGCATAGATAGGTAAAAAAAGACACTAATCCGAGGTAAAAACTACGGTGCAACTAGAAACTACTCCGAGTCGTTGTCCCCCTCCTCGCTTGTGTCGTCCGACGTATCAAGCCACGCGTCTTGCCACCACTCATCGTCGCTAGAGAAGAATGATGCCGCTCCCAGATCGCACTGTGATATCGCGAGTGCCTTCCGACGACGCCTGTCCGCCCATTCCGCACGTTGCCTTGTCCTCCTCTCTGCCCAGAAGACATTCTCGTTGGCGCCGTCCTCCGGGTGGCGCTGGCGCCACTCTGCCATGGCTCGCTCGTCCGCCTTGGCGATGAGTAGGCGGCGCTGCCGCCGACAGTGTTCCTGGCGGTCGGTGTCAGTTATTAGCCGCGGCGGAGGGGCGATGGCCCGCGCCTGCTCGCACGTCCAGACGTCCTGAAAGTTCATCTGTGGGCGAGGCCTCCCGAGGCGCCACGCCGCCCGCGTCGTACGCGCGGGCGGCCTCGTGCGCAATCTCGAACGTGCGGAGGCCGAGGCGGACGTCGCCGGACCGAATCTTAGCGTAGAAGGCGCGGAGGGGCGCTCGCGGACGCCGCGGTAGCCCGAAGATCCCCGGCGGCGGGGCAGGGAAGCGAGAGAGAGCGCGTGGCGATGTGGATAGCGATGGGAGGCCGTGTGACGGGCGCAGCAATTTATAGGCGCGCCAAATCTAGCGCGCGACCTTCCGCTTTCTTTCACGCGCGCGCTTGAGTTTTCTGCCTCAGCTGGAGCACGCGAAACCGTCTCGCGCGCGCTAAAGTCGCATTTTACCGCGCACGCGGTTTATGCGGCCACTCTTGGAGATGCTCTAACTAATCTCTCCACCCCCGATTTCAACTGGGTGGGTTCTCCTCCCCTGATTTCCTCCAATAGAAAAAGGCCATCTAAACTATTACATTAATTTATGTTTGATGTTTACGTAGGTGTAGCATTGCCGCTTGCATGGTACCGAGTTTTCAGTGTGTTTGTAAGCTTATTATTGTGTGCTTCTTTATGTTTTGAACCACTAATGATTAGGTTGTCTATATCTTCTGCTGTAGACATTCTCTCGCATTATCAAGAGAAAATCGTGTTGGCGCACTCGACATTCAGTACAAGTAGAAACATGTACCAGAAATCTATCGCATGTGGATATGTCTACAACTATGTCATATCAGACCAGGTATAAACAAACACTAGCTTAGTTTCTTACCTTGTTTATTTAGCACTGGTACGTAGAGAACGGTTGTTCCTTTTCACGCGTTCTTAGTGCCGGTAAACGTATGTGACCAGTACATACGTACATACATACGTAGAACGATACACAATACACACGTACGTTGACGTATCCGTATCACAGGAGCTTGTCGCAGCGCGCGGGCACGAAGAGCAGCATATTGTGCTCCAGGTCGTAGACGACGTGCGTGTTCTGCTGCTGGAAGTTGCCTATGAGCGACCTGCTGTCCTCGCCCGCCGAATTTACCACCACGCACAGCCCGTCCTCCTCGGTGTACATCACGTAGTTCTCCCGTGGGAGGTCCCAGTCCGCGCCCTCCAGGTGGAGGATCAGCTTCGGCATCGCGGTCTCCTTCTTCTTCGGCGAGACGGTGAAGCACAACAAGCCAACGTGCTCGGCGGTGTTGTTTTTGTTGACTGGCAGCGGCACCTGCGACTCGAACGCCTCCACGAGGCTCCGGTACACGGCCTCCGGGAAGCTCGTCAGGGCCGAGCCGGAGTCGATGATCGTCCCGCCGGAGCCGTCGCCCTTGAGCGCGAACGCCGACGCGTCAAAGGGCAGCCGCGTCTTGCCGACGGTGATGCCTTTGAGCGAAAGGTAGTAGTGATTGGATTTGGGGTTCCGCACCAGCTGGGTGGATTGGATAGGTCCCGTGGCCTGCGCTTCGAGGTTGTCCGGCGTGCCCAGGAACACGGGGCTGGGCCTGGACTCCACGATGGTGGTGAAGCAGTGGGAGAACCTGCCGACCTTGAGTTGTGACGGCAGAGACAACACCCCCCGGCCGAAGCCGGCGATGCCGGACTCGTTTGATCCAAAGGTCCCGGTGTTGAACATGCCGCAACCAAACCGGAGGTTGGGCACGACCGCGACCTTGCCGTTGGCCGCCTGCTGGAAGGTGAAGGTGTCTTGGTACATCCTCCCCGTCGTGATCGAGTTGTCGCCGTACGAGTCGGTGTAGACGCAGGAGTTGTCGCCGACGGCGCACCCGGAGAGCGAGAAGCCCCCCTGCACGCAGAGGGGGTCAAAGCAGGAGACGCCGCGGGCTGTGCCGGAGGCGGAGGTATCCAGCTCCGGGAACGGCTGTGGGAAGCAGACCTGGCAGAAGCACTGCGTCCAGATGAGGTCGCTGCCGGTGTCGAGCGTCAGCGCCACATGCTGCGGGCGCGGCGTGTCGATGCCAAAGTGGATGAGGTACTCGGAGTTAAAATTAGTGTAATCTAAAAATGTTAAAAATGACACTGTTAATTAATTATTTTGTGTGGTCTCTTCTCACGTGATGGATGCCTGCATGCCACTGCATTAATTCTCCTCATGTTCATCCTTCTGCATCAATTTTTGTTTTTCAAAATTATAAAAGACATCCTCTAAACCGCGCGTCGAAATTCAGTTCCGTTTTCACTGTTGAAACCCTCGCGACGTGCTCTTCAAAAGTAGATCCCACATGGACATGTTTCGGCGAACTAGTCTTCCTGCCAACTAAACATCAATGTATGCGCAACTAAACTACATTGTCGCGCCAACTGAGCATATGTGTGTGCCAAAATAGCACTCCCAACTAAACATTAATGTGTGTGGAACTAGACTACATTACCGCGCCAACTGAGTATATATGTGTGCCAAATAGTCATGCCAACTAAACATCAATGTCTGTGCAACTAGACTACATTGCCGTGCCAACTGAGCATATATGTGTGTCAATAGTCCTGCCAATTAAACATCAATATGTGTGCAACTAAACTATATTGCCGCGCCAACTAAGCATATGTGTGTGTAAATAGTCGTGTCAACTAAATATCAATGTGTGAACTAGACTACATTATCGCGCCAACTGAGCATATGTGTGTGCCAATAGTCTTGTCAACTAAACATCAAAGTTGTCATGGTTGCTAGAATGCAATCTCATAGGAAGTTGAATTATGCAGATCCAAAAATTGGTTTTGCAAAAAGTTGCACGATGTAGTACTAAAGTTGCACAATACAGTATTAAAGTTGCACTATATAGCACCAAAGTTGGCATCAAAAAAAATTCGTCGAAACATACTCATGCGGGATCTAGTTTTAAAGATCTCGTCGCAAGAGTTCCAGCAGTGAAAAATCAAATCCCGACGCACGGTTTGAAAGATATGACTTTTTAAAATTTAAAACTCTGAAATGAATATGCGTGGATATGTTTTGTTCGGAATGGAGTAATTAGTGTGAACACATTTAATACTAACAACCACATGCACTAGAAGACAAAAAATTAACAACCACATGCATGCGAGACGCGGCCGCTCAATTCAATCAAGAAGTGCGTATGCACTTTTTAAATTTTAGGTTTTTTCTTTTAACACGACGCCTGCTATTTGTTTCCGTCATTAGCTTGTGCGCCAGCGTTTCCTACCTACTGAAGATGATGAAGATGGCACGGCAGGGCACAGAACTTGGTGCCTACATGCATGCGTCTAGGCTTTAAGCCCGTCGAGCATGACACTATTAGAGAATCCCTATCTGCGTGAGGAGCGGTGAGCACGCCGGTGCTCGTCCATTTCACGATGATGCCGCTGTCTGCTGTGGTGCTACTTTGTTGGTGTGTCTCTATGTCGATTTCATCGTACGTTTGCGGTCTTTTCAGCAGAAAAGAGGCGGCACTACCTGGTGGTGATGAACTACATGATTGTTCCCACCCCCCCCGCTTCATATGGGACATCTTTTCTTTTGCGAGGTATATGGTACATCTTCTTGTGAGCACCGACGCTGCTGCCACCGTCCTATGTGTTTGTCTTCTGGTTTTCTAAGTGCCTTCTTATGCGCACCACCTCCGAATCTCAGGTATTAATCGCGCGACATGCTGCTCGGTTTAACAAAACTACTCCCTCCGTTCGTAAATATAAGTATTTTTTAGATTTCACTACAAACTCCACGCGGATGCATATAGACATATTTTAGAGCATAGATTCATCTATTTTGTTCCGTATGTACTCCCTCCGTTCCTAAATATTTGTCTTTCTAGACATTTCAACAAGTGACTACATACGGAGCAAAATGAGTGAATCTACACTCTAAAATATGTCTACATACATCCGTATGTAGTAGTCATTTGAAATGTTTAGAAAGACAAATATTTAGGAACGGAGGGAGTAGTTCATAGTGAAATCTCTAAAAAGACTTATATTTAGAACAGAGGGAATAATTAGCATGCATGTATTCCTTACGAAGAAGAAACATGTTCATCCTAGTTAATAGGCAAACTGTCAGCAAAAATAAATAAGTGATGTACTACTAAATACTCTCTTCATTTTTATTTACTTTGCATATTATCTTTGTCTCGAGTCAAACTTTTTAAATTTTGACCAAGTTTATACAAAAATTTATTAACATCCACAATACCAAATCGATACCACTGGAATCGCCATCCAATATATTTTCATACCATATATATTTTTATTATGAAAGTTTAGATGGTTTTTGATAAACTTGATCAAACTTTATAAAGTTTAACTTAGGACAAAGCTAATGTGCGGAGTAAATAAAAACGGAAAGAGTATTACAAAGTCTAAATCATGACTTCTACCTTCGAAAGTCGGCTCGAAGATTGAAAAAAGGACTGCTCCATTGGTAAAGATTGTCCTTTCGCCAATGTATTTGTGACATCTTTAAAGGGCACACGCTCAACAGCCTCGGATTAAGGTACAAATGACGTGGCCACATCCTTCTTAACTTGGCAGGTTTTTCATTGTTTTCCAAGGTATTGTGCCTTTTTCTGGCCAGTTAGATGAGCATACCACCCTTAGCCTCCGCCCCGCTTTGTAAGAAAACTATGGTTACATACGGAAAGCTAAAATAGGGAATCAAAATACTGAGATAATGCTAGGATTGTATGGCGATGCGTAGGGGCGCTGCTTTGGTCTCTTTGGTCGGTTTGGAACAAATTTACGATTGAACAAAAGTTCCCTACTCACCCAAATGATATTATCTTCAAATGCCACATTTTCCTACAGATTTGCGCACCATTGGGAAGACACGTGGCGCGGACCGTATGGACGGGATCATGGAGCAGATAAAGATGACTATGGTGAAGGCACGACAGACAGATGTGCCAGTTTGAGACTTTTGCGCCGAGCTTGTTTGATGTTTAGCTGGTCTTTTGGGCATGTTAAGCTCCTCCTATGGTGGCTAGAAACTGATTTTATTTAGCCTAGACTATTCGGGGATATGTGGCCCGCCGTATGGTCTGTATGTTTAAACTATCTGTGGATGCTGCCTAGTGGCTTTATTAATTTAAAGCCGGACGTTCTAGTGTCTACGTTCTAAAAAAATACTGAGATAATTCTGACGTTCACAATAGATAAAACATTATGTATCTAATTAGCATGTTCCAGAAAATTGATGAAATAGCAGCGTGCTTATCATCTCAAATACCGGATAAGTTGTATTGTCGTTCCCTGAAGAAGGAGATAGCGACTGTTTATGCGAGGGATCATCCATAGAAAATGATAGCACTGGCTGTAAATCACATTGGGACCGACAGAGGATTCGTTGGTGTTGAGCACATATGATAGTGGGTGTTGTAGGGATGTTCTCGTTCGGCGACCCGGCGCCGATGAAGCAAGTGGATCTGCACAGGCGGAGCAAACAGGAGCGCCACCGGCAGGTGTTGCTCGAGTTGGATGGGAGCGATGGACGCAGACGTGCGTCCAGTGCGTTGTTCTTTTCACGTGAGCAAAGGCATTTTTGGAGGAGGGGCATGATGGTGGGAGTGTGCGGTGCGTGATTTTGGCTAATGTGTTTTTTTCAATTATTACGTGATATATGGTGTGACAATTTATTGCCTAATGAAGGTGTAATTAAGGTGCAATGATGCCTAATTAAGGTGTTCTGGAGATAATGCGTGATATATGGTGTGACGATTTGTTTCCTAATGAACTGTAATTAAGGTGTAATGATTCCTAACTAAAGTGTTGTGAAGATGATTAAAACTTATTAATATATATGTGAATTTAGTGTGACACAACATTCGAACAACCTGGTCCACTGATGAATGATAGATATGTGGCTGAGATCTAATGTTTCTTCCTCAACTCACTTGTTTATAGTATAATCGAGATGGAAATCAGTGGGACATAGAAGATGTGCATTTATCTATTCCACATTTCTTGTTCTTTGGCAACATATTCCATATCTTCGCACACAGGCGGAGAGTTTATGTTTCAGCAAGGGCGGCGGTTTAGCACCAGGTATGATCGAACATGAAAGCTTGTCCAATTTTGCTATTTCTCAGGTACATGAATTTTTCTGTTGTGTTAGTCACCTTTTCTTCTTATTTCCTTCTTTTCGGGGGTACCTCGTCGAAGAAGCAACATCACTATCTGTCTTAGAGGGAAGCCATAGCCTCATTATTTACCTTATTAGGGGGAGCCACAACCCCATTATCTATCATAGGGCTGGGGTTGCAGGGGATCATCAGAGTTGTTCATCGGTGGTGTGGGACTTAGAGGGATGGTCAGGGCGTCGGCCAGCACGACGGTGGGGGAAGGTCGAGGGGAGGGTGGGATGATGAGGCAGCTATCGGTGTCAAAACCGGCGGATCTCCGGTAGGGGGCCCCGAACCGTGCGTCTGAGGTTGATGGTAACAGGAGACAGGGGACATGATGTTTACCCAGGTTCGGGCCCTCTCTATGGAGGTAATACCCTACTTCCTGCTTGATTGATCTTGATGAATATGAGTATTACAAGAGTTGATCTACCACGAGATCGTAATGGCTAAACCCTAGAAGTCTAGCCTGTATGACTACGGTATTGAGTATATCTTTTCCGGACTACACCCTCCGGTTTATATAGACATTGGGGGGATCTAGGGTTACATAGAGTCGGTTACATAAGATGGAATCTTCATAGTTGTTCGCCAAGCTTGCCTTCCACGCCAAGGAGAGTCCCATCCGGACACGGGCACCGTCTTCGGTCTTCATATCTTCACAGCCCATCAGTCCGGTCCATAGATAACAGGCCGGACGCCCGAGTACCCCTTAGTCCAGGATTCCCTCAGTAGCCCTTGAACCTGGCTTCAATGACAAGGTATCCGACGCATAGTGCTATCTTCGGCATTGTAAGGCGGGTTCCTCCTTCCGAACTCCCGAATAGTCTTCAGACGAATTGATCGTGTTCGGACCTGTAACACACACCGCACACAACCGTAGAGAGAATATAATAACACACAAGTCCAATCTGCTGACAACTTTAGTAATGTGACGTCACGCCTGTCCGGTCATAATTTCGAACCATTTTTCGCCCCACGTTTCGAGACACGGTTGTCATTAGCATGTCTTGTCAAAGCAGAGATCGTGTCCCCTTATCACGGGATTCTCATCAATACGTGTGCGGGTAACCCAAGCGTGTTGTTTACACAGCCCTTGGGAGCAGGCGAATGGGGGGGGGCGTTCGATATTCACCGCCCTTATAAGGAGATAAGATTCCCCTTTCTTCTCCCACGCTTTCCTCCGGCTCTCCGTTCTTGAGCAACGCCCAAGTTCTCATTTGCCCCATTCAAACAAGCACCCAGCCATGTCCGGATCCGGAGCCGGCGGCAAGTGGATGACCTCCTCCATTAAGAGGAAAGATATGGAGGAGCTCCGAGAGGCCGGATACCTGGCCAAGGAGATCGTTCACCGACTTTCGGCCGAGGGACAGATCGTCCCCACCCCCGAGCCTCAAGAGAGAGTGGTGTTCCTCACGCATTTTGTCCGCGGGCTGGGATTCCCTCTCCACCCATTTGTCCACGGATTGATGTTTTATTATGGGCTAGACTTCCATGATCTAGCCCCCAACTTTATCCTCAATATCTCGACATTTATAGTCGTGTGTGAGGACTTTCTCCACATCCCACCTCACTTCAGCCTATGGCTGAAGACCTTTAATGTGAAGCCAAAGGTGGTGAGAGGCCAACAAGCAGAGTGCGGAGGAGCTATGTTGGGTAAGATGCCCAATGTCACCTGGCTCGAAGGTTCTTTCGTGGAGACGGTGAAGGGGTGGCAATCAGGGTGGTTCTACATCACCGATCCGCGTGACACCAACTGGACGGCAGCCCCCAAATTCCGATCCGGAGTTCCGATGCGGCTCACCTCCTGGCAAGAGAAGGGCCTAACCTAGGGTTCTCCGGGCGAGCTGACAGGGCTCCAGACGTGTGTCCAGAACATGATATCCAAATAGATTAAGCTTGTCAATGTGATCCAGGTTATGCTCATCCGTCGGATCCTCCCGTGCCAACGCCGGACTTGCTATTTATGGGAATTCTATCCGGCCAAGCACCAGACGCTGCTAGAGCTCTTCAGCACAATGCACGAGGATATCTGGAAAGTGCTCTTCAAGGCCGGCGAGATGCCACCGCCTACAACCGAGGATTGTGGGCTTAGCTCAAAGCGCCAAGCTAATTCGGTAAGTTCTTTCACGCTCTCAAGGCATAACCTTTACTAGCATGTTGTGAGAAAGAGGTCTAAGCTCTCCTATCAATTTTTTCCTTAGGCCTGGATTGAGATAGCGAGGCGGATTAACTGTCCAGCCCCGCTACCCGAAGACGAAGAGACCCCACTCCTGACGAAGATGTTGTTCCAGACGCCTTATGACGTGCCAGAGAAGAAGATCAAAAAGGCAGCCAAGGGGACCAGGAGTGGCCTTCGTCGAAAGGATACTTCGGAACTGTCATCCGGAGACGAGACCGACCCTTCGGTCGCCGAATACAGCGACGAGGAGGAGGAAGAAGACAATTCCCCCCTGAGGGGGAAGGAAGAAAAGGGTGGCCTCCACGAACCCGGAGGCGAAGGCACCCAAGAGGGGGAAGGGCTCCGTCATGGATAACTCCACGTGGGATGTCGATAGCAGTCCGAAACGAATGCCCCGGACTAAGCCTCGGGCAGCTTCGTAAGTACCAAAGACCTTATGCCCGTCCAAACGTTTGGCCCTTCCCCTTTGCAATATTAATATGTTTAATTTATGCTATTGCAGTCTGGCCTGCGATAGTTCTCCGCAATCCTCGACAGAGGGCTCGCTAGACTCAAAGGAGATGGCTAGCATGTCGCCGCCACCTGTTCACTCTGCCTTGCCCAAGGATGATGATGAGGTGGTGTCCCAAAGGGCCTTCCCCGACAAAGGGGGGGCTCCGGAGATCGTCAGGATGGCGTCCAAGGGTGGTGTCAGGACCCCGATTCCATGCCACATTGATCTAGACGGTAACACCTCATATCACTTTGCGGCCTCACGCACGGTATCCCATGGGTGTCGCCTTACCATGGCCCGGGACCGTTTGCGCCTTTTGACTATGATGGTGTTGCTAGCATCCATATGACAGAGAACCCGTGCCGACATGGCTAGTCGTGAACCCAAAGCGGCACTAACCTATGGGGACAGGCATACATGAATCACATCGAGCATGTCGGTCAGCAGCGTGTGAATCCGGGCTGTAGCACTGGGCTAACAGGACTCCGGGAACCCGGGCTGTAGCAGGCTAGGCAGGACTCCGGATGTCACGGCGTGACATTTCCCCGAAGGAACAGACACAGGAACGAAGTGAAACACATGCCGGCCAGTCAAGTGTCCTGAGCAGTAGTGCTGGGCTAGCAGGACTCCGGTGAACCGGGCTGTAGCGGACTACTATGGCTCAAGAAGGCACTAGACTACATTTCCCCATAAGAGAGGCTGCCAAGGATAAACAACTAGATTGTCGGATCCCACACATAGCAAGCATTTCAATCATACACACAATATGCTCGATATGTGTAAATACAACATGGCATCACAACATAACTCTACGACTTCAGTATTTATTCATTAGGCTCCGAGGAGCGAGATATTACAAACATGGGTCTCATGACCCAGCAGTCATAGCATACAATGCAAAGCACATGCGGAAGCTTAACATGTCTGAGTACAGACATCTACAAATGAAAAATGCTAAGAAGCCTGACTACCTACCAGATCCTGCCGAGGGCACAAGATCGTAGCTGAGGTAACAAGCTAAATGTCGAAGTCCACGCGGATATACTAGCGAGACTGAAATCTCTCTGCAAAACATAAATTAAGCAAACGTGAGTACAAAAGTACTCAGCAAGACTTACATCAGAACCGAACTACATATGCATCGGTATCAACAAGGGAGGTGGTGGAGTTTAACTGCAGCAAGCCAGCTTTGACTCAGTGGCTAATCTGAACTACGACTGCAAGCAACTCTTTTGAGGTGGCGCACACGAGTCCACATATTCACCATTCAATACACCACTATGGATCCACTCTCGTCTCCCTACGAGAAGGCCATCCATAGCACTCACACTTATCTTGCGAGTTTTAGAGTATCCACTTTCACTTGTCTATGAACTGTTATAGGCAACCCAGAAGTCCTTTATCGCGGACACGGCTATTCGAATAGATGATGTTAACCCTGCAGGGGTGTACTTCTTCACACACGCTCTCACCACTTACCGCCATTTACACGACATGTACTCGGCAACCTTGAAGCGAAAGCCCAACGAGGGTGTCGGCCACGGCCTACCTAAACACTCAAGTCTCTAGTCCAGGTTTATCGCCTATCCAGGTTCCATCCGCAGGGAGTCCGGCCGAGGTTTCCACATACGGCCCCGAACAATGTGAACAGGGTTCCCGAGACACCAAACGGGCGCCCGGTACACCGTGCCACGGTGTATCTACCGCAACATAGCCCACCCCTAGGGTCAGCGCTACGCACGGCCGCCAACACATATCCTATAAACACCAGAAACTAGTTGCAACTCCTGGACAGAGGACAAGGGTGATCAAGAAGCCGAGAGGGTCCATTGGTTTCGGGCCCAATGCGTGGTAGTAACTGTTTCATGGATCACAAACACAGAACTCAGTTCCTGAGGACGGCTTCAATGAGACAACCCACCATGTACTCCTACATGGCCTCTCACCGCTACCTTTACCAAATCATGTTCACACACTTAGCTCTCAACAGTAGGACATGTTTACACACCTCCGATTCATCCCCGATGAACCAGACCTGACTCAACTCTAAGCAGTAGCAGGCAAGACAAACAAGCATGAATGAGTAGGCACATCAGGGCTCAAACAACTCCTACTCATGCTAGTGGGTTTCATCTATTTACTGTGGCAATGACAGGTCATGCAAAGGAAGGGGTTCAACTACCGCAGCATGTACAGTTGAATCGTTGTTGTCCTAATGCAGTAAAAGAAAGCAGGAGCGAGAGAGTGGGCTTGTATCGGAATGAACAAGGGGGTTGTGCTTGCCTGGCACTTCTGAAGATAGTATAGTTCTTCATCGGTGTCATCGATCAATTTATCAGAACGTCATCTACTGAGAGGGGACAAACACCGGCAACAGAGAGGAAACACAACTAATGCAATGCAACAATATGATGCATGAATGTGACATGGCAATAATTTTATGATTGAGCTAATGCAACTAACAACAAGTTAAATAGAGTTGGCTTGAACACTAGGTTCAAATTCAAATTCAAACTATGGATTCAAATAGTGCATTATCATGTTTTGGTCTAAACAGTGAGGTTAGGTTGTTCAAACATGCATGAAAATGCCATATTCAGATTCCTTGAATTTTTTTGATAATTTTTCATATATAAATTATTTCATTTGGAGTTACGGTTGAATTTCTATGAATTTTACAAGTTTTGGGTATTTTTTAAAATTTCCTGAATAAGAATAAATCCAGAAAAGCCTATTACTGCGTCAGCATGATGTCGGGGTGACGTCAGCAGGTCAAAGGAGTCCACCAGGTCAAACCTGACCAGTGGGACCCACTGGTCAGTGACTCAGCTAATTGACTGAGTTAATTAGCCCTAAGCTAACACTAACTAAAATGTCAGTAGGGCTGGGCCCACATGTTAGCGAGTCAGTGGGTTAACTAAGTTATTTAACACTAATTAAACTAACAGTAATTAAACAGGGCCTGGTTCCACACGTCAGGACCCAGGGGAGGTCAACCCGGGGTCTACCCGGGCCAGCGGGGTCAACCCTGCCGGTCAAAGCGGTCAACCCGCCGGCGTTTAGCCGCCGGCGAGGGCCGAGACGGCGGTGCGGCTCGGAAAAGCACTACGGGGCCTCGTTCGAAGCGTGTCTGGGTGCATTGGGAAGCTCTTGCTCCCGCGCGTCGAACGATGCAGGTGCTGGGTCGTGGGGAGGCCGGAGCTCGCCGGAGTGGAGCCCACAGCGGTTGCCGGAGCTCGGCTCGAGCGGCACAGCGCTATGGTGCACGAGAAGATGAGCTGGTGGCGGCGTTCGCTTGCCGCGGAGCTGCTGAGCATGTAGCCGTGTTCGGGAACGAGCTTTGCTAGCTCTTGTTACGGCGGCGACTAGAACGGCGGCGGCCGGCTCTCGGGTCAGGTGGAAACGGCGGGTTCACGGCGCAACAGAGCACGGGGAGAGAGGGGAGCGGCAGAGGAGCTCACAGTGAGTCGAATGGAAGGGTCAGCGAGCGCGGAGGGGCACCGGAGGCAGCAAATCGACGGCGACGATCTTCGTTGGCCGACGAGGGGAACGGCGGGGCTTGCGGCTTCCAGGGGCTTCCAGCGTCGGGCAGCTCGGTGAGGAGGAAGAGAGGGATGAGGCGGAGCTCGTGGGCGCGTCGGTGAGGCGTGGGGAGCTCGGTGGGCACGGCTATGGCGAGCGTCGTCGGCGGTTGCGTTCAGGCGCGAGAGGGAGAGAGAGCAGAGGAGGGGAGGGGCACGGGAGAGGGTGAGAGGGGCCAGGGCTGCGTGGCGTCGCCTGGTGCATTGAGGAGGAGCCAGGCAGGCTGGGAGGGAGGAGGTGGAGGCCTCGGGCGCGCTGGCGTCGACACGCCTCTGCCTACTGGCAGAGGTGGAAGAAGACCAAGGCGCCCCTGGTGGGCTGGCCGAGTCTGCTGGGCCACCAGGTAAGTGGGCCTCAGGTAAACGCCAGGTTAGTCCTTCTCTCTCTCTTTTCTTATTTCTGTTTTGTATTTTTATGTAATTGTGTTTGGATTTATTTAAAATGCCAGAGCATTTCCAAAAATCATGCAACTGACTGTGGCCACTGTTTGGAATATTTCCAACAGTAAACATTTCAGTTTGTGATTATTTGGGCATTTAAAATATTTTATAGGATTTAAATGCTCAAATGGAAATACTGTATGATTTAATTCAGTGACCCCCAATTGACCTAGAAAAATGTGCAATATTTTTGGCAGAGGTTCAAGACCAATCCAAAGATGATGAACATTTTAGAGGGGCATTTTGGGTTCAGTGAAATGATTTTTATTTGGACCCTAGTTGAGTTTCATTTGCTGCTAGGGTTTATCAGCCCCATTTCAAAATTAAAAGAAATTGAAATTGATGCATGGATGCAATTCCTGTGACAACTCACCCCCACTAAACAAGAATCTCGTCCCGAGATTCAAGTCGTGAGGTAAGAAGACATAGGGAACACACGACCAACATAATCTCCACGATCTAGACGTCTTTCTTGAGGATATTGATTCATTGCGTCATCTTGATCTTGACGTCTTTGCTTTCGGGATCTTCATCCAGCATGATGACGAGAAGAAAAGAAACTCTCAAAGAATCGATCTTCTTGAAGATCGAGCAACCGACGATCAACTCACAGAACGAGACATAGCGACATCTGTCGAGATGAGACACGATACACACATCAGAAATGATGGAAATGAGCATATGACAAGGTTTGAGTAAGTAGCGGAATTCCCACACCTAGGAGTGTGGTGAACGGTGTCAATGTCGCGAGGGGTTGGGTTGCCATGATACCATAACGAGACATCTTAAGGAAGGTGACTCGCAGAAATATTCCCTTAAGTGGCAAAAAGAATTACTTTTGATTCGGAGATCATTGAAATTCTTTATACCAGCTTAAGGCAATCACAAATGATCGTGTAAACGAGTTCGAACGAATGGCATACCCATGCCAGAATGGATGATGTGGACTACCTTGTTGAAGACAACACAATGGATGATTTTTGCTTATCATCGGAAATGGATGGGACCTATGGTAAGTCCACTTTTGAAGATGATCCTGAACCACAGCTACTGAGGTGTAAGCTGGGAACAAAATGCAAATGTTGGGAATGATTCTAGTAACTGGGGAGAAGGTTCACCGGGAAAGGTGATTCCACCAATTGGGTGTCTATCGAACAACTGAGAGAACGGAGGCACATTCCAGTTAACGACAACATCAGAAGCTAGTGCCTGAGCGTGCTCTCAAGAACTTGAGCATTTCCATACTCATCAAGGTTTTACCAATATCCATGTCAAGGATCCTGGCAACAGAACATACCACCATGATGAATGGTGATGGATAATGCAAATGCAAGGGAAGATAACACTTTCTCAGATTTCACCTTAGCGAGGCCAAGGAAACAAAATCTGGATGATCGACCGAGAGACATTTAGCACCCCGCTTCTAATGTTCTCCTTGATGTGCTAGCATAATCCATTCATAGATATGGTTTGATATCTAGAACATCAAGTACAAGGTCGGACTTCGGAAGCTCAAGAATCCGTAAGGATTAACTACGGAGGTAAATCCTACGAAATCCTCATGGGAAGGTGGCCAACTTACTCAATCAAGATACTACAATAATAGGTCTTCCGGCTAGGTGTGTTGGCCACGACATCCACTTTACCGGGTTACAGAGAGACCAATATTATAGCTCTTGGGAAAACGTCCCAACCATCACATCTGCCTGAGATTCAGATCTGGTTGGTGTGAGGATATTACAGACTCATCGGGTCTAGAAAGGAATGAAAGTTTGCAACACAAATCGACGAGATGACATTGCGAGATTCTCAGGAAATGGACTATGGTAGTAAGCTCCAAAACAGGAGCTGGTTCTGCTAAACACATGTGAACACGATGTCCCAGACAAGCATGACCACATGGTAGTCTTATAATAAAACACTACCGAGTTCAGGTGGGGAACCATTATCGAGGATAACAAAGTCCTAACATAAGTCATGATTCTTAAGAAGGAACTTCTTCTCCTTGAACAAATCAATCAGTGGCTTGGTGTGCTAGGGATACGTATGGAATGAAGATGATCAGTCTATGAGACCATAGAGTACTTCGCACGTACATGACTGACTTGGGACGATTCCAAAGGAAGCAAAACAATCTTTCTCGGATTCACGGCGACAACTTGCACATGAACTTGGAGAAAGTCACTTCTTACACCAAACATGTATTTCATGAATGGGACATGAAGATAATGCTTACAAAAGTTTCCAACACTAACTTAGATGTTCAACATGAATTATGGGGGAGACAACATGCTGCTGATGGGCTCAACAGCAACTCATCAAAATTTCCATATCACTGGACTTCCACCATCATGTGAACACAGTGGTAGCATTGGCCAGACCAAAGGATGTAATGGTGTATGCTCGAGGGATCAACCACAAGTAAAACAACATTACGAACATCGTTGGTTCTGATTTGACTTGACGATAGCCCATACTCAAGTCAAAGTTTTGACAAGACAATAGGTCCAACAACTGATCACGAGGACCAATTGGTGAAGATATCATCTTTCTTCAACACACGCACAAACACAAAGATATCCCTTAACATGAACTAAGTCAGACAAGCTTTTATCTTCCAACTCTCCAAGTTGTTGTTAAGCCTAACCAACTAGCTCAAGGGTATCCAACACAGGTTCCTGAGGAAAAAGTGGTTTATCAGAAAACCAACTTGATCATGAACTCAACATAATGATCAGGTGACAACCTGGTGACAATTCCGAGAAGATAATCGGAAAATCACGAACCACCGATATGTTATTAAGCTCGAGAACAATCTTGCTTTTCAGGGCAAGACGATATGATCAAGGAGCGAGGGATTGTCACAGTCCTAACTCCTTGGTCGATGAGTGCACCCGGAAATATGGACTAGGTAGCATGATCAATCTTAGAATGGTAGTTCAATAACCAACACGCTAAGAATGAGAATATTGTCCATTTACTACCAAGCAATGAGTTGCTCGGAGTATTGATTTCACACATCACGATTCACTTGTCGGCATTCCGGTTATAATAACACGGAACTGAGGAATGAACAATGATGGCAAGAAGTATTACTGCGTCAAGAATTCATAAGAGGTGGTGCAATTCTCACGACAGTCCTGACATAAAGTGGGTAATACTTCAGGGTAGAACAGAACCAAAAGCTGGGTTGCATTTTGATCTGCGGAATACAACTGCTTTGGCCCAATCCTGGATATGGATGAGGTACTGGAGTTTATTTCTCCCAGTCATTCTGAAATAGAATGGCTTGATGAACCACAAGAATACTAGGCATCGATGAACACGAATGCATACATACTCCTCACTATCAATTGATAGACGAAGATCAGAATATAACGGAAGGGGGACAACTCAAGGGTACATATAACTTTCTGAGTTGTGGATGCATAGATTAGTATGTCGAACGAGTTCAACATATTTCTTCCGGATAACCCATGCAGAAAGGTAGGGTTGGCAGAGTCACAACATAGAATGGAGAACTTATCAGGAGCACTCTGTCGTGACCTTTTGGTTCAAAAGAACTCCTGCCAAGAATGGTTCATGATAATTGGAAGAAGGATGTACCACGAACCTCGAGGACTATCGCAAAGGTTACTAATATCCTAAAGGATCTAGCAACACTATCAACATGAGGTAAGTAGGGTGAATCTCGGGTTCAAGAACCCATGAGTAGAATACCTACTACTAAATGGCATCACGGGATGCTTTCGAGAATGGTGGCCAGAATCATCACACCGGAACACAAATCATGGCTAGATTACTAGGTAATCTTCTAAGACACTTAGGGTCGTAGTAATAACTCCAACTTAAATGTCGAGGCAAAAAATTACCTCAATGCACCGGATAGTGTGGTTAGACTGGCCCAAAAGACATCAAACATAGGAGAAAGGGATTTGCAAATGCATCAGATTGTTTAGAAACCTGGGATGGCTCGGACAGCATAACGGCTGTAAATGCTAAAAATGATTTGAGTCATCCTGCAAAATGGTGGCATAACCATTCAACATCACAATATCAAGGTTCTGAGGCCAGTTATGAATATATGGAAGTAGTAGGAACTGAACTGAGGCTTGAACTCAACAATCCTAGGCAACTACGGTTCAGTAACACGTCATCCTGATAGATAGATGAGAAGGCCTAGTTCTTAATCCCCGTAGAAGAGAAGAGGTTGACTCAGATCAGAAGGCCATGAGGTATAAGGAGTAAAAAGAGCCTTGCGCTCCCTTCCACAATCAATTCCCTTACATAACTAAAGCATTTCTAGACACAACTTCGACCGGTTTGGCTTGGTAATCCTACAGGTAGTCAGGCTCTGATACCAACGCTGTCAGGACCCCGATTCCATGCCACATTGATCTACACGGTAACACCTCATATCACTTTGCAGCCTCACGCACGGTATCCCACGGGTGTCGCCTTACCATGGCCCGGGACCGTTTGCGCCTTTTGACTCACGTATATGATGGTGTTGCTAGCATCCATATGACAGAGAACCCATGCCGACATGGCTAGTCGTGAACCCAAAGCGGCACTAACCTATGGGGACAGGCATACATGAATCACATCGAGCATGTCGGTCAGCAGCGTGTGAATCCGGGCTGTAGCACTGGGCTAACAGGACTCCGGGAACCCGGGCTGTAGCAGGCTAGGCAGGACTCCGGATGTCACCGCGTGACATTTCCCTAAAGGAACAGACACATGAACAAAGTGAAACACATGCCGGCCAGTCAAGTGTCCTGAGCAGTAGTGCTGGGCTAGCAGGACTTCGGTGAACCGGGCTGTAGCGGACTACTATGGCTCAAGAAGGCACTAGACTTCATTTCCCCATAAGAGAGGCTGCCAAGGATAAACAACTAGATTGTCGGATCCCACACATAGCAAGCATTTCAATCATACACACAATATGCTCGATATGTGTAAATACAACATGGCATCACAACATAACTCTACGACTTCAGTATTTATTCATTAGGCTCCGAGGAGCGAGATATTACAAACATGGGTCTCATGACCCAGCAGTCATAGCATACAATGCAAAGCACATGCGGAAGCTTAACATGTCTGATACAGACATCTATAAATGAAAAAGGCTAAGAAGCCTGACTATCTACCAGATCCTGCCGAGGGCACAAGATCGTAGCTGAGGTAACAAGCTAAACATCGAAGTCCACGCGGATACACTAGCGAGACTGAAATCTCTCTGCAAAACATAAATTAAGCAAACGTGAGTACAAAAGTACTCAGCAAGACTTACATCAGAACCAAACTACATATGCATCGATATCAACAAGGGAGGTGGTGGAGTTTAACTGCAGCAAGCCAGCTTTGACTCAGTGGCTAATCTGAACTACGAATGCAAGGAACTCTTTTGAGGTGGCGCACACGAGTCCACATATTTACCATTCAATACACCACTATGGATCCGCTCTCGTCTCCCTACGAGAAGGCCATCCATATCACTCACACTTATCTTGCAAGTTTTAGAGTATCCACTTTCACTTGTCTATGAACTGTTATAGGCAACCCAGAAGTCCTTTACCGCGGACACGGCTATTCGAATAGATGATGTTAACCCTGCAGGGGTGTACTTCTTCACACACGCTCTCACCACTTACTGCCATTTACACGACATGTACTCGGCAACCTTCAAGCGGAAGCCCAACGAGGGTGTCGGCCACGGCCTACCTAAACACTCAAGTCTCTAGTCCAGGTTTATCGCCTATCCAGGTTCCATCCGCAGGGAGTCCGGCCGAGGTTTCCACATACGGCCCCGAACGATGTGAACAGGGTTCCCGAGACACCAAACGGGCGCCTGGTACACCGTGCCATAGTGTATCTACCGCAACATAGCCCACCCCTAGGATCAGCGCTATGCACGGCCGCCAACACATATCCTATAAACACCAGAAACTAGTTGCAACTCCTGGACAGAGGACAAGGGTGATCAAGAAGCCGAGAGGGTCCATTGGTTTCGGGCCCAATGCGTGGTAGTAACTGTTTCATGGATCACAAACATAGAACTCAGTTCCTGAGGACGGCTTCAATGAGACAACCCACCATGTACTCCTACATGGCCTCTCACCGCTACCTTTACCAAATCATGTTCACACACTTAGCTCTCAACAGTAGGACATGTTTACACACCTCCGATTCATCCCCGATGAACCAGACCTGACTCAACTCTAAGCAGTAGCAGGCAAGACAAACAGGCATGAATGAGTAGGCACATCAGGGCTCAAACAACTCCTACTCATGCTAGTGGGTTTCATCTATTTACTGTGGCAATGACAGGTCATGCAAAGGAAGGGGTTCAACTACCGCAGCATGTACAGTTGAATCGTTGTTGTCCTAATGCAGTAAAAGAAAGCAGGAGCGAGAGAGTGGGCTTGTATCAGAATAAGCAAGGGGGTTGTGCTTGCCTGGCACTTCTGAAGATAGTATAGTTCTTCATCGGTGTCATCGATCAATTTATCAGAACGTCATCTACTGAGAAGGGACAAACACCGGCAACAGAGAGGAAACACAATTAATGCAATGCAACAATATGATGCATGAATGTGACATGGCAGTAATGTTATGATTGAGCTAATGCAACTAACAACAAGTTAAATAGATTTGGTTTGAACACTAGGTTCAAATTCAAATTCAAACTATGGATTCAAATAGTGCATTATCATGTTTTGGTCTAAACAGTGAGGTTAGGTTGTCCAAACATGCATGAAAATGCCATATTCAGATTCGTTGAATTTTTCTGATAATTTTTCATATATAAATTATTTCATTTGGAGTTACGGTTGAATTTCTATGAATTTTACAAGTTTTGGGTATTTTCTGAAATTTCCTGAATAAGAATAAATCCAGAAAAGCCTATTACTGCGTCAGCATAATGTCGGGGTGATGTCAGCAGGTCAAAGGAGTCCACCAGGTCAAACCTGACCAGTGGGACCCACTGGTCAGTGACTCAGCTAATTGACTGAGTTAATTAGCCCTAAGCTAACACTAACTAAAATGTCAGCAGGGCTGGGCCCACATGTTAGCGAGTCAGTGGGTTAACTAAGTTATTTAACACTAATTAAACTAACAGTAATTAAACAGGGCCTGGTTCCACACGTCAGGACCCAGGGGAGGTCAACCCGGGGTCTACCCGGGCCACCGGGGTCAACCCTGCCGGTCAAAGCGGTCAACCCGCCGGCGTTTAGCCGCCAGCGAGGGCCGAGACGGTGGTGCGGCTCGGAAAAGCGCTACGGGGCCTCGTTCGAAGCGTGTCTGGGTGCGTTGGGAAGCTCTTGCTCCCGCGCGTCGAACGGTGCAGGTGCTGGGTCGTGGGGAGGCCGGAGCTCGCCGGAGTGGAGCCCGCGGCGGTTGCCGGAGCTTGGCTCGAGCGGCACAGCGCTATGGTGCACGAGAAGATGAGCTGGTGGCGGTGTTCGCTTGCTGCGGAGCTGCTGAGCATGTAGCCATGTTCGAGAACAAGCTTTGCTAGCTCTTGTTACGACGGCGACTAGAACGGCGGCGGCCGGCTCTCGGGTCAGGTGGAAACGGCGGGTTCACGGCGCAACAGAGCACGGGGAGAGAGGGGAGCGGCAGAGGAGCTCACAGTGAGTCGAATGGAAGGGTCAGCGAGCCCGGGGGGGCACCGGAGGCAGCAAATCGACGGCGACGATCTTCGTTGGCCGACGAGGGGAACGGCGGGGCTTGCGGCTTCCAGGGGCTTTCGGCGTTGGGTGGCTCGGTGAGGAGGAAGAGAGGGACGAGGCGGAACTCGTGGGCGCGTCGGTGAGGCGTTGGGAGCTCGGTGGACACGGCTATGGCGAGCGTCATCGGCGGTTGCGCTCAGGCGAGAGAGGGAGAGAGAGGAAAGGAGGGGAGGGGCACGGGAGAGGGTGAGAGGGGCCAGGGCTGCGTGGCGTCGCCCGGTGCATCGAGGAGGAGCCAAGCAGGCTGGGAGGGAGGAGGTGGAGGCCTCGGGCGCGCTGGCGTCGACACGCCTCTGCCTACTGGAAGAGGTGGAAGAAGACCAAGGCGCCCCTGGTGGGCTGGCCGAGTCTGCTGGGCCAGTAGGTAAGTGGGCCTCAGGTAAACGCCAGGTTAGTCCTTCTCTCTCTCTTTTCTTATTTCTGTTTTGTATTTTTATGTAATTGTGTTTGGATTTATTTAAAATGCCAGAGCATTTCCAAAAATCATGCAACTGACTGTGGCCACTGTTTGGAATATTTCCAACAGTAAACATTTCAGTTTGTGATTATTTGGGCATTTAAAATATTTTATAGGATTTAAATGCTCAAATGGAAATACTGTATGATTTAATTCAGTGACCCCCAATTGACCTAGAAAAATGTGCAATATTTTTGGTAGAGGTTCAAGACCAATCCAAAGATTATGAACATTTTAGAGGGGCATTTTGGGTTTAGTGAAATGATTTTTATTTGGACCCTAGTTGAGTTTCATTTGCTGCTAGGGTTTATCAGCCCCCATTTCAAAATTAAAAGAAATTGAAATTGATGCATGGATGCAATGCCACTAATTACAAGAAGATTTCTAGGGCTGTGACAACTCACCCCCACTAAACAAGAATCTCGTCCCGAGATTCAAGTCGTGAGGTAAGAAGACATAGGGAACACACGACCAACATAATCTCCACGATCTAGACGTCTTTCTTGAGGATATTGATTCATTGCGTCATGTTGATCTTGACGTCTTTGCTTTCGGGATCTTCATCCAGCATGATGACGAGAAGAAAAGAAACTCTCGAAGAATCGATCTTCTTGAAGATCGAGCAACCGACGATCAACTCACAGAACGAGACATAGCGACATCCGTCGAGATGAGACACGATACACACATCAGAAATGATGGAAATGAGCATATGACAAGGTTTGAGTAAGTAGCGGAATTTCCACACATAGGAGTGTGGTGAACGGTGTCAACGTAGCGAGGGGTTGGGTTGCCATGATACCATAGCGAGACATCTTAAGGAAGGTGACTCGCAGAAATATTCCCTTAAGTGGCAAAAAGAATTACTTTTGATTCAGAGATCATTGAAATTCTTTATACCAGCTTAAGGCAATCACAAATGATCGTGTAAACGAGTTCGAGCGAATGGCATACCCATGCCAGATTGGATGATGTGGACTACCTTGTTGAAGACAACGCAATGGATGATTTTTGCTTATCATCGGAAATGGATGGGACCTATGGTAAGTCCACTTTTGAAGATGATCCTGAACCACAGCTATTGAGGTGTAAGCTGGGAACAAAATGCAAATGTTGGAAATGATTCTAGTAACTGGGGAGAAGGTTCACCGGCAAAGGTGATTCCACCAATTGGATGGCTATCGAACAACTGAGAGAACGGAGGCACATTCCAGTTAATGACAACATCAGAACCTAGTGCCTGAGCGTGCTCTCAAGAACTTGAGCATTTCCATACTCATCAAGGTTTTACCAATATCCGTGTCAAGGATCCTGGCAACACAACATACCACCATGATGAATGGTGATGGATAATGCAGATGCAAGGGAAGATAACACTTTCTCAGATTTCACCTTAGCGAGGCCAAGGAAACAAAATCTGGATGATCGACCGAGAGACATTTAGCACTCCGCTTCTAATGTTCTCCTTGATGTGCTAGCATAATCCATTCATAGATATGGTTTGATATCTAGAACATCAAGTACAAGGTCGGACTTCAGAAGCTCAAGAATTCGTAAGGATTAACTACGGAGGTAAATCCTATGAAATCCTCATGGGAAGGTGGCCAACTTACTCAATCAAGATACTACAATAATAGGTCTTCCGGCTAGGTGTGTTGGCCACGACATCCACTTTACCGGGTTACAGAGAGACCAATATTATAGCTCTTGGGAAAACGTCCCAACCATCACATCTGCCTGAGATTCAGATCTGGTTGGTGTGAGGATATTACAGACTCATCGGGTCTAGAAAGGAATGAAAGTTTGCAACACAAATCGACGAGATGACATTGCGAGATTCTCAGGAAATGGACTATGGTAGTAAGCTCCAAAATAGGAGCTGGTTCTGCTAAACACATGTGAACACGATGTCCCAGACAAGCATGACCACATGGTAGTCTTATAATAAAACACTATCAAGTTCAGGTGGGGAACCATTATCGAGGATAACAAAGTCCTAACATAAGTCATGATTCTTAAGAAGGAACTTCTTCTCCTTGAACAAATCAATCAGTGGCTTGGTGTGCTAGGGATACGTATGGAATGAAGATGATCAGTCTATCAGACCATAGAGTACTTCGCACGTACATGACTGACTTGGGACAATTCCAAAGGAAGCAAAACAATCTTTCTCGGATTCACGGCGACAACTTGCACCTAATGCACATGAACTTGGAGAAAGTCACTTCTTACACCAAACATGTATTTCATGAACGGGACATGAAGATAATGCTTACAAAAGTTTCCAACACTAACTTAGATGTTCAACATGAATTATGGGGGAGACAACATGCTGCTGATGGGCTCAACAGCAACTCATCAAAATTTCCATATCACTGGACTTCCACCATCATGTGAACACAGTGGTAGCATTGGTCAGACCAAAGGATGTAATGGTGTATGCTCGAGGGATCAACCACAAGTAAAACAACATTACGAACATCGTTGGTTCTGATTTGACTTGACGATAGCCCATACTCAAGTCAAAGTTTTGACAAGACAATAGATCCAACAACTGATCACGAGGACCAATTGGTGAAGATATCATCTTTCTTCAACACACGCACAAACACAAAGATATCCCTTAACATGAACTAAGTCAGACAAGCTTTTATCTTCCAACTCTCCAAGTTGTTGTTAAGCCTAACCAACTAGCTCAGGGGTATCCAACACAGGTTCCTGAGGAAAAAGTGGTTTATCGGAAAACCAACTTGATCATGAACTCAACATAATGATCAGGTGACAACCTGGTGACAATTCCGAGAAGATAATCGGAAAATCACGAACCACCGATATGTTATTAAGCTCGAGAACAATCTTGCTTTTCAGGGCAAGACGATATGATCAAGGAGCGAGGGATTGTCACAGTCCTAACTCCTTGGTCGATGAGTGCACCCGGAAATATGGACTAGGTAGCATGATCAATCTTAGAATGGTAGTTCAATAACCAACACGCTAAGAATGAGAATATTGTCCATTTACTACCAAGCAATGAGTTGCTCGGAGTATTGATTTCACACATCACGATTCACTTGTCGGCATTCTGGTTATAATAACACCGAACTGAGGAATGAACAATGATGGCAAGAAGTATTACTATGTCAAGAATTCATAAGAGGTGGTGCAATTCTCACGACAGTCCTGACATAAAGTGGGTAATACTTCAGGGTAGAACAGAACCAAAAGCTGGGTTGCATTTTGATCTGCGGAATACAACTGCTTTGGCCCAATCCTGGATATGGATGAGGTACTGGAGTTTATTTCTCCCAGTCATTCTGAAATAGAATGGCTTGATGAACCACAAGAATACTAGGCATCGATGAACACGAATGCATACATACTCCTCACTATCAATTGATAGACGAAGATCGGAATATAACGGAAGGGGGACAACTCAAGGGTACATATAACTTTCTGAGTTGTGGATGCATAGATTAGTATGTCGAACGAGTTCAACATATTTCTTCCGGATAACCCATGCAGAAAAGTAGGGTTGGCAGAGTCACAACATAGAATGGAGAACTTATCAGGAGCACTCTGTCGTGACCTTTTGGTTCAAAAGAACTCCTGCCAAGAATGGTTCATGATAATTGGAAGAAGGATGTACCATGAACCTCGAGGACTACCGCAAAGGTTACTAATATCCTAAAGAATCTAGCAACACTATCAACATGAGGTAAGTAGGGTGAATCTCAGGTTCAAGAACCCATGAGTAGAATACCTACTACTAAATGGCATCACGGGATGCTTTCGAGAATGGTGTCCAGAATCATCACACCGGAACACAAATCATGGCTAGATTACTAGGTAATCTTCTAAGACACTTAGGGTCGTAGTAATAACTCCAACTTAAATGTCGAGGCAAAAAATTACCTCAATGCACCGGATAGTGTGGTTAGACTGGCCCAAAAGACATCAAACATAGGAGAAAGGGATTTGCAAATGCATCAGATTGTTTAGAAACCTGGGATGACTCGGACAGCATAACGGCTGTAAATGCTAAAAATGATTTGAGTCATCCTGCAAAATTGTGGCATAACCATTCAACATCACAATATCAAGGTTCTGAGGCCAGTTATGAATATATGGAAGTAGTAGGAACTGAACTGAGGCTTGAACTCAACAATCCTAGGCAACTACGGTTCAGTAACACGTCATCCTGATAGATAGATGAGAAGGCCTAGTTCTTAATCCCCGTAGAAGAGAAGAGGTTGACTCAGATCAGAAGGCCATGAGGTATAAGGAGTAAAAAGAGCCTTGCGCTCCCTTCCACAATCAATTCCCTTACATAACTAAAGCATTTCTAGACACAACTTCGACCGGTTTGGCTTGGTAATCCTACAGGTAGTCAGGCTCTGATACCAACACTGTCAGGACCCCGATTCCATGCCACATTGATCTAGACGGTAACACCTCATATCACTTTGCGGCCTCACGCACGGTATCCCACGGGTGTCGCCTTACCATGGCCCGGGACCGTTTGCGCCTTTTGACTCACGTATATGATGGTGTTGCTAGCATCCATATGACAGAGAACCCATGCCGACATGGCTAGTCGTGAACCCAAAGCGGCACTAACCTATGGGGACAGGCATACATGAATCACATCGAGCATGTCGGTCAGCAGCGTGTGAATCCGGGCTGTAGCACTGGGCTAACAGGACTCCGGGAACCCGGGCTGTAGCAGGCTAGGCAGGACTCCGGATGTCACCGCGTGACATTTCCCTGAAGGAACAGACACATGAACGAAGTGAAACACATGCCGTCCAGTCAAGTGTCCTGAGCAGTAGTGCTGGGCTAGCAGGACTCCGGTGAACCGGGCTGTAGCGGACTACTATGGCTCAAGAAGGCACTAGACTACATTTCCCCATAAGAGAGGCTGCCAAGGATAAACAACTAGATTGTCGGATCCCACACATAGCAAGCATTTCAATCATACACACAATATGCTCGATATGTGTAAATACAACATGGCATCACAACATAACTCTACGACTTCAGTATTTATTCATTAGGCTCCGAGGAGCGAGATATTACAAACATGGGTCTCATGACCCAGCAGTCATAGCATACAATGCAAAGCACATGCGGAAGCTTAACATGTCTGAGTACAGACATCTACAAATGAAAAAGGCTAAGAAGCCTGACTATCTACCAGATCCTACTGAGGGCACAAGATCATAGCTGAGGTAACAAGCTAAACGTCGAAGTCCACGCGGATATACTAGCGAGACTGAAATCTCTCTGCAAAACATAAATTAAGCAAACGTGAGTACAAAAGTACTCAGCAAGACTTACATTAGAACCGAACTACATATGCATCGGTATCAAAAGGGAGGGTGGTGGAGTTTAACTGCAGCAAGCCAGCTTTGACTCAGTGGCTAATCTGAACTACGACTTCAAGCAACTCTTTTGAGGTGGCGCACATGAGTCCACATATTCACCATTCAATACACCACTATGGATCCGCTCTCGTCTCCCTACGAGAAAGCCATCCATAGCACTCACACTTATCTTGTGAGTTTTAGAGTATCCACTTTCACTTGTCTATGAACTGTTATAGGCAACCCAGAAGTCCTTTACCACGGACACGGCTATTCGAATAGATGATGTTAACCCTGCAGGGGTGTACTTCTTCACACACGCTCTCACCACTTACCGCCATTTACACGACATGTACTCGGCAACCTTCAAGCGGAAGCCCAACGAGGGTGTCGGCCACGGCCTACCTAAACACTCAAGTCTCTAGTCCAGGTTTATCGCCTATCCAGGTTCCATCCGCAGGGAGTCCGGCCGAGGTTTCCACACACGGCCCGAACGATGTGAACAGGGTTCCCGAGACACCAAATGGGCGCCCGATACACCGTGCCATGGTGTATCTACCGCAACATAGCCCACCCCTAGGGTCAGCGCTACGCACGGCCGCCAACACATATCCTATAAACACCAGAAACTAGTTGCAACTCCTGGACAGAGGACAAGGGTGATCAAGAAGCCGAGAGGGTCCATTGGTTTCGGGCCCAATGCGTGGTAGTAACTGTTTCATGGATCACAAACACAGAACTCTGTTCCTGCGGATGGCTTCCATGAGACAACCCACCATGTACTCCTACATGGCCTCTCACCGCTACCTTTACCAAATCATGTTCACACACTTAGCTCTCAACAGTAGGACATGTTTACACACCTCCGATTCATCCCCAATGAACCAGACCTGACTCAACTCTAAGCAGTAGCTGGCAAGACAAACAAGCATGAATGAGTAGGCACATCAGGGCTCAAACAACTCCTACTCATGCTAGTGGGTTTCATCTATTTACTGTGACAATGACAGGTCATGCAAAGGAAGGGGTTCAACTACCGCAGCATGTATAGTTGAATCATTGTTGTCCTAATGCAGTAAAAGAAAGCATGAGCGAGAGAGTGGGCTTGTATCGGAATGAACAAGGGGGTTGTGCTTGCCTGTCACTTCTGAAGATAGTATAGTTCTTCATCGGTGTCATCGATCAATTTATCAGAACGTCATCTACTGAGAGGGGACAAACACCGACAACAGAGAGGAAACACAATTAATGCAATGCAACAATATGATGCATGAATGTGACATGGCAAAAATGTTATGATTGAGCTAATGCAACTAACAACAAGTTAAATAGAGTTGGTTTGAACACTAGGTTCAAATTCAAATTCAAACTATGGATTCAAATAGTGCATTATCATGTTTTGGTCTAAACAGTGAGGTTAGGTTGTTCAAACATGCATGAAAATGCCATATTCAGATTCCTTGAATTTTTCTGATAATTTTTCATATATAAATTATTTCATTTGGAGTTGCGGTTGAATTTCTATGAATTTTACAAGTTTTGGGTATTTTCTGAAATTTCCTGAATAAGAATAAATCCAGAAAAGCCTATTACTGCGTCAGCATGATGTCGGGGTGACGTCACCAGGTCAAACCTGATCAGTGGGACCCACTGGTCAGTGACCCAGCGAATTGACTGAGTTAATTAGCCTTAAGCTAACACTAACTAAAATGTCAGCAGGGCTGGGCCCACATGTT
Source organism: Triticum dicoccoides (assembly GCF_002162155.2). Classification (NCBI taxonomy): domain Eukaryota; kingdom Viridiplantae; phylum Streptophyta; class Magnoliopsida; order Poales; family Poaceae; genus Triticum; species Triticum dicoccoides. Next base: position 675,686,822 of record NC_041388.1, on the reverse strand, counting down.
AGCGAGTCAGTGGGTTAACTAAGTTATTTAACACTAATTAAACTAATAGTAATTAAACAGGGCCTGGGCCCACATGTCAGGACCCAGGGGAGGTCAACCCGGGGTCTACCCGGGCCAGCGGGGTCAACCCTGCCGGTCAAAGCGGTCAACTCGCCGGCGTTTAGCCGCCGACGAGGGCCCAGACGGCGGTGCAGCTCGGAAAAGCGCTACGGGGCCTCATTCGAAGCGTGTCTGGGTGCGTTGGGAAGCTCTTGCTCCCGCGCATCGAACGGTGCAGGTGCTGGGTCGTGGGGAGGCCGGAGCTCGCCGGAGTGGAGCCCGCGGCGGTTGCCGGAGCTCGGCTCGAGCGGCACAGCACTATGGTGCACGAGAAGATGAGCTGGTGGCGGCGTTCGCTTGCTGCGCAGCTGCTGAGCACGTAGCCGTGTTCGGGAACGAGCTTTGCTAGCTCTTGTTACGGCGGCGACTAGAACGGCGGCGGCCGGCTCTCGGGTCAGGTGGAAACGGCGGGTTCACGGTGCAACAGAGCACGAGGAGAGAGGGGAGCGGCAGAGGAGCTCACAGTGAGTCGAATGGAAGGGTCAGCGAGCCCGGGGGGGCACCGAAGGCAGCAAATCGACGGCGACGATCTTCGTTGGCCGACGAGGGCAACGGCGGGGCTTGCGGCTTCCAGGGGCTTCCGGCATCGGGCGGCTCGGTGAGGAGGAAGAGAGGGACGAGGCGGAGCTCGTGGGCACGTCGGTGAGGCGTGGGGAGCTCGGTGGGCACGACTATGGCGAGCGTCGTCGGCGGTTGCGCTCAGGCGCGAGAGGGAGAGAGAGCAGAGGAGGGGAGGGGCACGGGAGAGGGTGAGAGGGGCCAGGGCTGCGTGGTGTCGCCCGGTGCATCGAGGAGGAGCCAGGCAGGCTGGGAGGGAGGAGGTGGAGGCCTCGGGCGCACTGGTGGGCTGGCCGAGTCTGCTGGGCCACCAGGTAAGTGGGCCTCAGGTAAACGCCAGGTTAGTCCTTCTCTCTCTCTTTTCTTATTTCTGTTTTGTATTTTTATGTAATTGTGTTTGGATTTATTTAAAATGCCAGAGCATTTCCAAAAATCATGCAACTGACTGTGGCCACTGTTTGGAATATTTCCAACAATAAACATTTCAGTTTGTGATTATTTGGGCATTTAAAATATTTTATAGGATTTAAATGCTCAAATGGAAATACTGTATGATTTAATTCAGTGACCCCCAATTGACCTAGAAAAATGTGCAATATTTTTGGCAGAGGTTCAAGATCAATCCAAAGATGATGAACATTTTAGAGGGGCATTTTGGGTTCAGTGAAATGATTTTTATTTGGACCCTAGTTGAGTTTCATTTGCTGCTAGGGTTTATCAGCCCCCATTTCAAAATTGAAAGAAATTGAAATTGATGCATGGATGCAATGCAACTAATTACAAGAAGATTTCTAGGGCTGTGACAGGTGGCTCCACGGCCGCCGGACACATGGGGGAAGAATCCCCCATGAAGACTGATGATTCGGCCCTCAGCCGAATATCATTCCGGAGATCTGTATGGCTCCGGAGTCTAGCGAACGACCTTCCCCGGAAGGAGGGGGTGTGCCTGTTCCACTGGTGACCCCTGTCTAACCAGAGGCACCGGATGATTTGCTGGAAGCACTGCGAGGTGCTTCCATTGTAGATGAACACCGTGTCCTCATGGGTATGGTGATAAAAAAGGTTCAGTCTGCGAAAAGCGGACTGACCGAAGCCTGCACTAGCCTTTTAACAGGCTTTGAGGTAATAATAATTGTAGAAAGAATGTCACAGCGTAGACAGTAGCCCCTGATGCCCTGTTCGGTGTTCAGGAAGAAAAGCCGAACAGGGGATCAAAACGATTTTCACAGGAGTCTAACATATGATGTCTATGTAAATAAGCAGGAGCCGCTGCTGGCTGCTGCCGCTCATACTGCGGAGGTCTCCGAACTGAAGCGGAGCCTGGAGTGTGCCGAGGAAGAGCTCAAACTTGTGAAGAAGCAGCTGGAGGACAACCAAGGTATGCAGTAACCGGTGCGTGTATGTTAGGAAGGATGAATACTTCGTGCTGACTAAAGTGTCATGGACTATACTAGGGGCCACGACCGAGGTGGCGGCCCTCAAGAAGGCATTAGCCGAGGCCGAGGACCAAGCGTCCAAGGAACGCGCTGCACACGAAAAGCACGAGGCCCGGGTCAGCGAGGTTCAGCAAGAGCTTCAGGATGCCGTTAAGAAGTACGAGTCCTTGGAGCGTAATTCTAAGACACAGGCGTCCGAACTTGCGAAGGCTCGCCAGAGCGCACAAGAGGCTCAAGCCGAAGCCCAGAGAGCCCTTCAGGAACTCCAGGCGGCTAAGAAGATTGCGGTGGGTAAGGCTTTCGTTATGCAAAGCAAGTCTATTAAGGGAACGCGCCTTTTACTTACCCGAATTTGGTGCTCCACAAGGGCGCTTATAGTTTGCCGCGCAGCGTATCCGATGCTGCTGGATTCTATCGACCCGAGGAAGGGAGTTTGACGGAGAAGCTGTTCCGGTCTCAATATCTTAGACCAGAACATCCGGTATCCTTCAGCGACCAACTAAGACAGTTGGTCGAGCTGCACAAGGTGGCCGAGCTGGCCATGAGGGACCTGATAGTCCGGCTATGGCCTTCCGCGCTGGTACCCAGCAGCTACTTCGGGCTTGTGAAGCGACCTATTAGTGTCTGTCCGCAACCTGAGTTCATAAAGCGATCGGTCTGTATTGAAGGTGCCCGGATGGCCTTTGCTCGCTGCAAGATGTGGTGGGCGAAAATGGACGCCGTCGAGCTGATGAAGGGGTCGCCGAAGGGCAAGGAGCATCGTACACCCGAGCCCTATTTTGTGGATGTCCTAGAGGGGTCTCGTATTGTAGCCACGTAGTGCGGGCATGACGTTATTTTTGAGTGAATACACTCGTATTTTATCTTGTATGATGACAACAAATCCGCTTTGTGATATAATTTATGTTTTGATTGTGTCCTCCTGTGTGGCCGTGTTGTATGAAATCTGAGGGTTAACCAGTCGTCGGCTTCTGCCCTCGCGTAGGTAGTACAGAGGTGTTCGGGATGGAATCTAAACAATATTGATCCTATTATATGGTCCTTGAAGGAGTTGTTTAGCGCAACGAACCAGGCAACCAGACTATGCGGTTTGAACGCCCTCACTTAGCCATAGGAGTTTTATAATAAAACATATGCACATCCCCTAGTATACGAACCAGAGTGCTGCCAGTGTCTGATCGGGAAGTACCGATCCTTCGCGAAATGCGGAAAAATCTCCAACGATTTGAGACCTCCGAACAGCTGACTAGCTCTCGCCGCATCATGACAGTCAGTTTTCGTCTTTCTCTACTGAGGTGCTCATCCGGTTAAGACTAGGACACAATCGCAGTAGTTCTCCCTTTACTACCCTAGCCGATGTAGCAGAACATAGGGTAGCAAGCACAGGAGCCAGGCAACCCAACTATTGACCAAAGACATGATTCAGAGCCAATGCATATAATGCTAAATTCGGGGTGCCGAACTATACTTATAGAAAGTGTTCGGACATTTGTTGTTGTAGTGTGGGGTGTTATAGAGCCCCTGGCAAACATCAAACGTACCAAAGTGTACGGGTGCTACCTGATGGGGTTATCCACAGGGAACCTGAAAAAGAAAAGAGAGAAAGAAAACAGAGAAGACGTAAAGCTAAAAAGCTGGGGTCCTACAGCTCCAGCTACAAACTATTTTCATTGTAATGTAATTAGTACGTCAAAGCGCATTGATACAAATAGTGTAATAAGCAACATGCTATTTAACATGCTGAAACCAGGGTAGAGCTGCATGTGGGTCCTGAAAAACAGGTAGAGTTATCGTTAACAGAATCACCTAAAAAGTTCCCCATATGTCCGCGCTTCTCGCCGTCTTGGTGTATTTATCCTACAAGAGGACCGATGACCAGACCCCCCGATGGGGCCTGTGGGATTGAGACCTGAAAGGAAAACAAGTAAAAGTGAAAGTATGTGTGTATCCAATGCCGGTTGAGCCGTGCAATGAATCACAAGCTATCTGTGCCTCCGTCAATGCCCATGGAATTTTAAGTGCGTAGTTTTGTACGCGCGACACGAACGCCACCACTTGATCGGGACTTAGACGGAGGCCGGATTGCTAGTCGAGCTCCTGACGAGCCGAGCTCTCCTGCTGCAGAGTAGTTCAGACCCTCTTAAGGGTGTCCACGGGCTCGGCGGCCGAATGAAGATTCTGCTTGAGAAGGCCTCTTTGTACTTCTATTGCTAGGGCAGCTGTGTGCTCTTCTTTACGGAGAGAGCGTTCCGTATTGCCATTGACTGTTATGACGCCGCATGGACTGGGCATGTTGAGCTTGAGATAAACATAGTGTGCCACTGCGTTGAATCGAGCAAACGTAGTTCGTCCGAATAGTGCATGATAGCCGCTGCGAAATGGGAAGATATCGAAGATTAACTCCTCGCTTCGGAAGTTGTCCGGAGATCCAAAGACAACCTCTAATGTGATTGAGCCCGTACACCGGTCCTCTATACCTGGTATGACTCCTTTAAAGGTAGTCCTTGTAGGCTTGATCCTTGATGGGTTAATGCCCATTTTCTGCGTTGTATCGTGATAGAGCAGATTGAGGCTGCTACCTATGCCCATAAGGATGCGAGTCAGGTGAAACCCATCAATTATTGGATCTAAGACCAGTGCGGCTGAGCCCCCGTGACGTATACTGGTCGGGTGATCCCGGCGATCGAAAGTGATCGGGCACGACGACATGGATTGAATTTTGGGGCGACTGGCTCTATCGCGTAGACGTCCCTAAGCGCACGCTTGCGCCCCCTCTTGGGGATGTGGGTGGCATATATCATGTTCACCATTTTGACCTGAGGGGGAAACTTTTTCTGCCCCCCTGTGCTCGGCTGCCGTGGCTCTTCGTCGTCGTCCTCGCTTTGCGATCCTTTTTCCCTGTTCTCGGCGTTTAATTTGCCGGCCTGTTTGAAAACCCAGCACTCTCTATATTTATGATTAGGAGGCTTGTCGAGGGTGCCGTGAATCTGGCATGGACAATCAAGTATGCGGTTCAAGCTGGATGGGTCCGAATTGTTCTTTTGGGACAGCTTCTTCCACTGACCGGACTTAGAGTCACCGAATCCGGCATTGACCGCCGTATCCTCGGTGTTGTCATCGCCGTTTCGGCGCTTCTATCTATTGCGTCGAGACTTGTCTTTATTATTTTTAACCTCATGGGTGCCGGCGTCGCTTGCATTGTTTTTACTACGAGCCAACCAACTGTCCTCGCCCACACAAAAGCGGGTCATTAGTGCCGTGAGGGCCGCCATGGATTTTGGCTTTTCTTGGCCGAGGTGGCGAGCGAGCCATTCGTCGCGGATGCTATGCTTGAAAGCTGCAAGAGCTTCGGCGTCCGGACAGTTGACAATTTGTTTCTTTTTAGTTAAGAACCTTGTCCAGAATTTCCCGGCGGACTCTCCGGGCTGTTGAACTATATGGCTCAAGTCATCAGCGTCCGGAGGTCGAACATATGTACCTTGGAAGTTATCGAGGAAAGCCTTTTCCAAGTCCTCCCAGCTGCCAATGGAATTTTCAGGCAGACTGTTTAGCCAATGCCGAGCCGGCCCTTTGAGTTTTAGAGGGAGGTATTTTATGGCGTGGAGGTCATCTCCGCGGGCCATATGGATGTGGAGAATAAAGTCCTCGATCCACACCGCGGGGTTCGTGGTTCCATCGTATGATTCTACATTCACGGGCTTGAATCCTTCGGTGAATTCGTGATCCAGGACCTCATCAGTGAAACAATGAGGGTGTGCGGGGCCTCTGTATCGGGCCGTATCGTGACGCAACTCTGATGGAGTCTATCTGCGGTGTTTGGCCTGCGCATGACTGGGTTTGTCACGTCCGAATAGGTGGCCATTGTCACATGTCGAGGTGCATCCTCGCGATCCGTAGATTGATCTGGTAGGTCCTGCTTTATTTTTCAGGCTTTGCCAGAGGTCATATGTATGGTTGTGGGCGAATTTATCTTTGCCTGAGTGACAAGGCGGGGCGGGCTGGTGTTCGGCATGAGTTGCCGTTTTCTCCCAGCCACGCGGTGGTCGGTCAGCCGCATTGTACTATGGTGGTATATACTCCGGCGCCTCCTCGTCGAACTGAGGGAGCAATTTATGCTTTGGGTAGCTTTTGGTTGGGCGCTTGAAGCCGTATTCTTCGGCTGCTAGGACATCAGTCCATTTATCAGCAGATCTTGGTCAGCTTGAAGCTGCTGCTGTTTCTTTTTCAAACTCCTTGCAGTGGCTATTAGCTGGCGCTTAAAGCGCTCCTGCTCAAGAGGTTCCTCGGGCACGATGAAATCTTTGGTGCCGAGGCTCACCTCATCCTCGGAGAGCCGAAGGTAACTATCGTCCTTGGGATCTTTGTGCGTGGCCTGTTTAACAGGGCTAACCTGCCCATCTTCCCGTTTATCTTGTTCGTTTGTTGTGTCGACGGGGTCTTCGTTGTCTTCGGCACCTTCCGGAGTGTCATCTTCTCCTGTGCCGGTGTTGCTATCTTTACTGCGGTGTGACTTAGAGCGGCGCCGCTGACGCCGTCGCTTGGACTGTATTTCGGAAGGTTTATCCTCAGCTGGGTCTTCCTTGTTGTCGCTGCAGTTTTCCTTTGGTGCATCCACCATGTATACGTCATACAAGGAAGTAGCCGTCCAGCGTCCGGTGAACGGCGGGTTCTGGGCCTCTTCTTCTCTGGCATCGTCGTCACTGTCCTCAGAGTCGTAATCAAGTCCGTCGGTCAACTCCTCGACCGTGGCTATAAAGTGGGTGGTGGGTGGGAGGCAAAATTCTCCATTGTCAACCCCTTGTTCGAGCCGGATATAGTTCGGCTGAGAGTCCTCCTCCAAGGACATGCTTTTTAACGAGTTTAGCACATCGCCCAGAGGCGAGTGCTGGAAGATGTCTGTGGCGCTAAATTCAAAAATCAATAAACTATCAAGTTCGGCGTACGCGGGCTCGCATGGTTCGGAACCTATGGTCGGAGACGAGTCCGGCGTTCCGGTGGCATCGCCGAGCCACGCGACACCTGGCTCGAAGGTTCTTTCGTGGAGATGGTTAAGGGGTGGCAATCAGGGTGGTTCTACATCACCGAGCCGCGTGACACCAACTGGACGACGGCCCCCAAATTCCGATCCGGAGTTCCGATGCAGCTCACATCCTGGCAAGAGAAGGGCCTAACCTAGGGTTCTCCGGGCGAGCTGATAGGGCTCCAAACATGTGTCCAGAACATGATATCCAAATAGATTAAGCTTGTCAATGTGATCCAGGTTATGCTCATCCGTCGGATCCTCCCGTGCCAACGCCGGACTTGCTATTTATGGGAATTCTATCTGGCCAAGCACCAGACGCTGCTAGAGCTCTTCGTCACAACACACGAGGATATCTGAAAAGTGCTCTTCAAGGCCGGCGAGATGCCACCGCCTGCAACCGAGGATCGTGGGCTTAGCTCAAAGCGCCAAGCTAATTCGGTAAGTTCTTTCACGCTCTCAAGGCATAACCTTTACTAGCATGTTGTAAGAAAGAGGTCTAAGCTCTCCTATCAATTTTTTCCTTAGGCCTGGAACGACATAGCGAGGCGGATTAACTGTCCAGCCCCGCTACCCAAAGATGAAGAGACCCCACTCCTGACGAAGATGTTGTTCCCGACGCCTTATGACGTGCCAGAGAAGAAGATCAAAAAGGCAGCCAAGGGGACCAGGAGTGGCCTTCGTCGAAAGGATACTTCGGAACTGTCGTCCGGAGACGAGACCGACCCTTCGGTCGCTGAATACGGCGACAAGGAGGAGGAAGAAGACAATTCCCCCCTTAGGGGGGAAGGAAGAAAAGGGTGGCCTCCACGAACTCGGAGGCGAAGGCACCCAAGAGGGGGAAGGGCTTCCTCATGGATAACTCTGCATGGGATGTCGATAGCAGTCCGGAACGAATGCCCCGGACTAAGCCTCGGGCAGCTTCGTAAGTACCAAAGACCTTATGCTCGTCCAAATGTTTGGCCCTTCCCCTTTGCAATATTAATATGTTTAATTTATGCTATTGCAGTCCGGCCTGTGATAGTTCTCCGCAATCCTCGACAGAGGGCTCGCTAGACTCAAAGGAGATGGCTAGCATGTCGCCGCCACCTGTTCACTCTGCCTTGCCCAAGGATGATGACGAGGTGGTGTCCCAAAGGGCCTTCCCCGACAAAGGGGGGGCTCCGGAGATCGTCAGGATGGCGTCCAAGGGTGGCTCCACGGTCGCCGGACACATGGGGGAAGAAGCCCCCATGGAGACTGATGGTGGGGGCCGAGTTCCATTCGACCCTCAGCCGAATATCATTCTGGAGACCTGTACAGCTCCGGAGTCTAGCGAACGGCCTTCCCCGAAAGGAGGGGGTGTGCCTGTTCCACTGGTGACCTCTGTCCAACCAGAGGCACCGGATGATTTGCTGGAAGCACTGCGAGGTGCTTCCATTGTAGATGAACACCGTGTCCTCATGGGTATGGTGATAAAAAAGGTCCAGTCTGCCAAAAGCGGACTGACCGAAGCCTGCACTAGCGTTTTAACAGGCTTTGAGGTAATAATAATTGTAGAAAGAATGTCACAGCGTAGACAGTAGCCCCTGATGCCCTGTTCGGTGTTCAGGAAGAAAAGCCGAACAGGGGATCAAAACAATTTTCGCAGGAGTCTAACATATGATGTCTATGTAAATAAGCAGGCGCCGCTGCTGGCTGCTGCCGCTCATACTGCGGAGGTCTCCGAACTGAAGCGGAGCCTGGAGTGTGCCGAGGAAGAGCTCAACCTTGTGAAGAAGCAGCTGGAGGACAACCAAGGTATGCAGTAACCAGTGCGTGTATGTTAGGAAGGATGAATACTTCGTTCTGACTAAAGTGTCATGGACTATACTAGGGGCCACGACCGAGGTGGCGGCCCTCAAGAAGGCATTAGCCGAGGCCGAGGACCAAGCGACCAAGGAACGCACTGCACGCGAAAAGCACGAGGCCCGAGTCAGCGAGGTTCAGCAAGAGCTTCAAGATGCCGTTAAGAAGTACGAGTCCTTGGAGCGTAATTCTAAGACACATGCGTCCGAACTTGCGAAGGCTCGCCAGAGCGCACAAGAGGCTCAAGCCGAAGCCCAGAGAGCCCTTCAGGAACTCCAGGCGGCTAAGAAGATTGCGGCGGGTAAGGCTTTCGTTATGCAAAGCAAGTCTATGAAGGGAACGCACCTTTTACTTACCCGAATTTGGTTCTCCACAGGGGCACTTATAGATTTGCCGCGCAGCGTATCCGATGCTGCTGGATTCTATCGACCCGAGGAAGGGAGTTCAACGGAGAAGCTGTTCTGGTCTCAATATCTTGGACCAGAACATCCGGTATCCTTCAGCGACCAACTGAAATAGTTGGTCGAGCTGCACAAGGCGGCCGAGCTGGCCATGAGGGACCTGATAGTCTAGCTATGGCCTGCCGCGCCGGTACCCAGCAGCTACTTCGGGCTTGTGAAGCGGCCTGTTAGTGTCTGCCCGCAACCTGAGTTCGTAAAGTGGTCGGTCTGTATTGAAGGTGCCCGGATGGCCTTTGCTCGCTGCAAGATGTGGTGGGCGAAAATGGACGCCGTCGAGCTGATGAAGGGGTCGCCGAAGGGCAAGGAGCACCGTACACCCGAGCGCTATTTTGTGGATGTCCTAGAGGGGTCTCGTATTGTAGCCACGTAGTGCGGGCATGACGTTATTTTTGAGTGAATACACTCGTGTTTTGTCTTGTATGATGACAACAAATCCGCTTTGTGATATAATTTATGTTTTGATTGTGTCCTCCTGTGTGGCCGTGTTGTATGAAATCTGAGGGTTAACCAGTCATCGGCTTCTGCCCTCGCGTAGGTAGTACAGAGGTGTTCGGGGTGGAATCTAAACAATCTTGATCCTATTATATGGTCCTTGAAGGAGTTGTTTAGCGCAACGAACCAGGCAACCAGACTATGCGGTTTGAACGCCCTCACTTAGCCAGAAGAGTTTTATAATAAGACATATGCACATCCCCTGGTATACGAACCAGAGTGCTGTCAGTGTCTGATCGGGAAGTACCAATCCTTCGCGAAATGCGGAAAAATCTCCAACGATTTGAGACCTCCGAACAGCTGACTAGCTCTCGCCGCATCATGACAGTCAGTTTTCGGCTTTCTCTACTGAGGTGCTCATCCGGTTAAGACTAGGCCACAATCGCAGTAGTTCTCCCTTTACTACCCTAGCCGATGTAGCAGAACATAGGGTAGCAAGCACAGGAGCCAGGCAACCCAACTATTGACCAAAGACATGATTCAGAGCCAATGCATATAATGCTAAATTCGGGGTGCCGAACTATACTTATAGAAAGTTTTCGGACGTTTGTTGTCGTAGTGTGGGGTGTTATAGAGCCCCTGGCAAACATCAAACGTACCAAAGTGTACGGGTGCTACCTGATGGGGTTATCCATAGGGAATCTGAAAAAGAAAAGAGAGAAAGAAAACAGAGAAGACGTAAAGCTAAAAAGCTGGGGTCCTACAGCTCCAGCTACAAACTGTTTTCATTGTAATGTAATTAGTACGTCAAAGCGCATTGATACAAATAGTGTAATAAGCAACATGCTATTTAACATGCTGAAACCAGGGGAGAGCTGCATGTGGGTCCTGCAAAACAGGTAGAGTTATCGTTAACGGAATCACCTAAAAAGTTCCCCATATGTCTGCGCTTCTCCCTGTCTTGGTGTATTTATCCTACAAGAGGACCGATGACCAGACCCCCCGATGGGGCCTGTGGGATTGAGACCTGAAAGGAAAACAAGTAAAAGTGAAAGTATGTGTGTATCCAATGCCGGTTGAGCCGTGCCATGAATCATAAGCTATCTGTGCCTCCGTCAATGCCCATGGAATTTTAAGTGCGTAGTTATGTACGCGCGACATGAATGCCACCACTTGATCGGGACTTAGACGGAGGCCGGATTGCTAGTCGAGCTCCTGACGAGCCGAGCTCTCCTGCTGCAGAGTAGTTCAGACCCTCTTAAGGGTGTCTGCGGGCTCGGCAACCGAATGAAGATTCTGCTTGAGAAGGCCTCTTTGTACTTCTGTTGCTAGGGCAGCTGTGTGCTCTTCTGTACGGAGATCGCGTTCCGTATTGCCATTGACTGTTATGACGCCGCATGGACCGGGCATCTTGAGCTTGAGATAAACATAGTGTGGCACTGCGTTGAATCGAGCAAACGCAGTTCGTCCGAGCAGTGCATGATAGCCGCTGCGAAATGGGATGATATCGAAGATTAACTCCTCGCTTCAGAAGTTGTCCGGAGATCCGAAGACAACCTCTAATGTGATTGAGCCCGTAAAGCGGTCCTCTATACCTAGTATGACTCCTTTAAAGGTAGTCCTTGTAGGCTTGATCCTTGATGGGTTAATGCCCATGTTCCGCGTTGTATCCTGATAGAGCAGATTGAGGCTGCTACCACCGTCCATAAGGATGCGAGTCAGGTGAAACCCATCAATTATTGGGTCTAAGACTAGTGCGGCTGAGCCCCCATGACGTATACTGGTCGGGTGATCCCGGCGATCGAAAGTGATCGGGCACGACGACCATGGATTGAATTTTAGGGCGACCGGCTCTATCGCGTAGACGTCCCTAAGCGCCCGCTTGCACCCCCTCTTGGGGATGTGGGTGGCATATATCATGTTCACCGTTTTGACCTGAGGGGGAAACTTTTTCTGCCCCCCTGTGTTCGGCTGCCGTGGCTCTTCGTCGTCGGCCTCGCTTTGCGATCCTTTTTCCATGTTCTCGGTGTTTAATTTGCCGGCCTGTTTGAAAACCCAGCACTCTCTATTTTTATGATTAGGAGGCTTGTCGAGGGTGCCGTGAATCTGGCCTGGACGATCAAGTATGCGGTCCAAGCTGGATGGGTCCGAATTGTTCTTTTGGGACGGCTTCTTCCACTGACCGGACTTAGAGTCACTGAATCCGGCGTTGACCGCCGTATCCTCGGTGTTGTCATCGCCGTTTCGGCGCTTGTATCTATTGCGTCGAGACTTGTCTTTGTTATTTTTAACCTCATGGGTGCCGGCGTCGCTTGCATTGTTTTTACTACGAGCCAACCAACTGTCCTCGCCCACACAAAAGCGGGTCATTAGTGCCCTGAGGGCCGCCATGGATTTTGGCTTTTCTTGGCCGAGGTGGCGAGCAAGCCATTCGTCGCGGATGCTATGCTTGAAAGCTGCAAGAGCTTCGGCATCTGGACAGTCGACAATTTGGTTCTTTTTAGTTAAGAACCTTGTCCAGAATTTCCCGGCGGACTCTCCGGGATGTTGAACTATATGTCTCAAGTCATCAACGTCCGGAGGTCGAACATATGTACCTTGGAAGTTATCGAGGAAAGCCTCTTCCAAGTCCTCCCATCTGCCAATGGAATTTTCAGGCAGACTGTTTAGCCAATGCCGAGCTGGCCCTTTGAGTTTTAGAGGGAGGTATTTTATGGCGTGGAGGTCATCTCCGCGGGCCATATGGATGTGGAGAATGAAGTCCTCGATCCACACCGCGGGGTTCGTGGTTCCATCGTATGATTCTACATTCACGGGCTTGAATCCTTTGGGGAATTTGTGATCCAGGACCTCATCAATGAAACAATGAGGGTGTGCGGGGCCTCTGTATTGGGCTGTATCATGACGCAGCTCTGATGGAGTCCGTCTGCGGTGTTTGGCCTGCGCATGACTGCGTTTGTCACGTCCGAATAGGTGGCCGTTGTCACATGTCGAGGTGCGTCCTCGCGATCCGTAGATTGATCTGGTAGGTCCTGCTTTATTGTTCAGGTTTTGCCGGAGGTCATATGTATGGTTGTGGGCGAATTTATCTTTACCTGAGTGACGAGGCGGGGTGGGTTGGTGTTCGGCATGAGTTGCCGTTTTCTCCCGGCCACGCGGTGGTCGGTCAACCGCATTGTATGATGGTGGTATATACTCCGGCGCCTCCTCGTCGAACTGAGGGAGCAATTTACGCTTTGGGTAGCTTTTGGTTGGGCGCTTGAGGCCGTATTCTTCGGCTGCTAGGACATCAGTCCATTTATCAGCAGATCTTGGTCAGCTTGAAGCTGCTGCTGTTTCTTTTTCAGACTCCTTGCAGTGGCTATTAGCTGGCGCTTAAAGCGCTCCTGCTCAAGAGGTTCCTCGGGCACGATGAAATCTTCGGTGCCGAGGCTCACCTCATCCTCGGAGAGCCGAAGGTAACCATCGTCCTCGGAATCTTTGTGCGTGGCCTGTTTAACAGGGCTAACCTGCCCATCTTCCCGTTTATCTTGTTCATTTGTTGTGTCGACGGGGTCTTCGTTGTCTTCGGCAACTTCCGGAGTGTCATCTTCTCCTGTGCCGCTGTTGCTATCTTTACTGCGGCGTGACTTAGAGCGGCGCCGCTGACGCTGGTGCTTGGACTATATTTCGGAAGGTTTATCCTCAACTGGGTCTTCCTTGTTGTCGCCGCAGTTTTCCTTTGGTGCATCCACCATGTATACGTCATACGAGGAAGTAGCCGTCCAGCGTCCGGTGAACGGCGGGTTCTGGGCCTGTTCTTCTCAGGCATCATCGTCACTGTCCTCGGAGTCGTAATCAAGTCCGTCGGTCAACTCCTCTTTCGTGGCTATAAAGTGGGTGGTGGGTGGGAAGCGAAATTCTCCATCGTCAGCCCCTAGTTCGAGCCGGATATAGTTCGGCCGAGAGTCCTCCGCGGAGGACATGCTTTTTAACGAGTTTAGCACATCGCCCAGAGGCGAGTGCTGGAAGATGTCTGCGACGCTGAATTCAAAAATCGATAAACTATCAAGTTCGGCGTCCGCGGGGTCGCATGGTTCGGAACCTATGGCCAGAGACGAGTCCGGCGTTCCGGTGGCATGGGCATCATGTGGGACCGAGTCCATGTGCGGCTCCAACGCCGTGGAATCTGCGGCCTTCGTGGTGGGGTTAATCCTCCCGTCTTTGGATGGCACGGCCTGCTCCGGCTCTAGGGCCAGTGTGGTTACAGGAGCGATCTCCTGGATGCGGCCCAATGACAGTTTTAGGTCATGATGATCAGGGTGATCGGGAGCGGCTACTGTGGTATCGAATCCGGCGAAGATGAAATCTCCACGGATGTCCGGGACGTAGTTCAAGCTCCCGAACCTGACCTGATGGCCAGGGGCATAGCTTTCGATCTGCTCCAGATGGCCAAACGAGTTGGCCCGCAGTGCGAACCGCCGAACACGAAGATCTGTCCGGGGAGGAAAGTTTCTCCGTAGACAGCGTCATTATTGACGATTGAAGGGGCCATCAAACCTTTCAGCGACAGCACAGAGGAACTCTCAATGAAAGCACCAATGTCAGTGTCAAAACCGGCGAATCTCGGGTAGGGGGTCCCAAACTGTGCATCTGAGGTTGATGGTAACAGGAGACAGGGGACACGATGTTTACCCAGGTTCAGGCCCTCTCTATGGAGGTAATACCCTACTTCCTGCTTGATTGATCTTGATGAATATGAGTATTACAATAGTTGATCTACCACGAGATCGTAATGGCTAAACCCTAGAAGTCTAGCTTGTATGACTACGGTATTGAGTATATCTTTTCCGGACTACACCCTCCGGTTATATAGACACCGAGGGGGATCTAGGGTTACATAGAGTTGGTTACATAAGATGGAATCTTCATAGTTGTTCGCTAAGCTTGCCTTCCACGCCAAGAAGAGTCTCATCCGGACACGGGCACCGTCTTCGGTCTTCATATCTTCACAACCCATCAGTCCGACCCATAGATAACAGGCCGGACGCCCGAGGACCCCTTAGTCCAGGACTCCCTCGGCAGCGTCAGCTACCAGCCGCGAGGGGTGGAGCTGGGTAGTTAGGCCTAGGTAGGTTGTCGGTGTCAAAACCGGCAGATCTCGGGTAGGGGGTCCCGAACTGTGCTTCTAAGGTCGATGGTAACAGGAGACAGGAGACACAATATTTTACCCAGGTTCGGGCCCTCTCTATGGAGGTAATATCCTACGTCTTGCTCGATTGATCTTGATGAATATGAGTATTACAAGAGTTGATCTACCACGAGATCGTAATGGCTAAACCCTAAAGGCCTAGCTCGTATGGTTGTGATCATGTATAACCCCTTCGGACTAAGTCCTCCGGTTTATATAGACACCTGGGGGATCTAGGGTTACACAAGGTCGGTTACAAAGAAAGGAATCTACATATTTGATCGCCAAGCCTGTCTTCCACGCCAAGGAGAGTCCCATCCGGACACGGGTGCAGTCTTCGGTCTTCGTATCTTCACAACCCATCAGTCCGGCCCATGGCTAGCAGGCCGGACGCCCGAGGACCCCTTAGTCCAGGACTCCCTCATAGGTCATGGGGGAGGAGGTCGAATCGTCACTGCGGGAGAAAGAGAAGGGAGGAAGAAGATGAACAGGACACGATCTGTTTTGCACTGCTAGATGAACATCTGATGCTCCAGATGAGAAGTGACTAAGCAAACCTTTTTTCAGCTACATGTGATGGCTTTATATTTTACACATTTTTAGAGCTCATTTTTTGCATGTTCTTTTCATATCTTGTCCCATTGAACCAAATATTTGTCCATTATACATGATCATCGGTATTTACACTTCTCCTTGTGAGCATTGCACATTTAGTAATTTATTTGGTTTTTATTAGTTTTCTTTATTTTCTTGTGTATACAGGTGTTTTGTAGGAACCTAGGACCATGCACGATGAAAGGACCAAGGACGGGCTCAATACGTACGACTCACGGTACCACACTTCACTGTTTCGGAGAGTGAAAATAGTCATTTTTTCAAATTATTCAAAACTAAGATCTAATACCATAGATGGATCGGTGTCGTTTATACGAATCCAACGGGCACAAAAACGTCAAATTCCGAGCTCGTATGAAGGAATGGCGGCTGATTTACCGAAGAGGGGTAGAACAAAAGACAACGTAAAACATACCACCGTGGCTGGTCGTATGGAATGAAATCAGGTCCGAAGGTTACCTCTTCAGACGAGATTCTTCACCAATGCCACTTTTTGTTCTTCTTATTTGTGAATCATGTCACTTTCTCAATTATTGTTGCTCTCGAAGTTTCAAAGATTAGTTGCTCGA
>NC_041388.1:675645898-675670424 GCF_002162155.2 Triticum dicoccoides | reverse complement strand
CATTAATAGCGATCAATTTTTCGCTGTTTTTCCTGCTACCCAACTATTCATCGCTTCCTTCGCCCCCTCTGATCGCTGTGTCGTTGGTAAAGCCTCAGGATCTCAGCCCACGTGCAGTACAATTTCCTATCAACCCAAAAGCCCAAAAGAACAGGCAGCCCATCATAGGTGACAAAGGGGCCTATTAGCAGGGTAGTTGCACGCAGCCACGCGCCCACGCACACATCGTGCTATCGCTTTGTTTCCCAGCCGCCTGCTGGGATTGAGATTCACATCTGCCGCCCGCCACTGCCTGCTATCGCCTATGCGATCTCTAGGCAACTCCGTCGCATAGCCATCAAGAGAAGCGGAGAAGGGACGGCCGCGGGCGAGCGCCGATCCACAGGCTATTTGCCGGTAGCCGGTAGGCCGACCGCGAGGATGAGCCGCAATAAAAATGAGAAAAAGGTACTTTATTTCGATTGCTAGATTCAGGCCTTGATGAGATTAATTAGTCTGCGCTTTTTAGAACCATATAAACGTATCGTTGGAAAAACTACAAACATTGGGAAGGAACTAGCGGCAAAGGTTAGCTTGAAGAAATAATTGATATCTTCGAAACTGATGCTCGTAAACCTGACTTCAAATTAATACATATGTAATTTTATTTTTTATCTTAGAACAACAGTGATTTATTTTACCCCGCAAAAAATATATACTATTTAGATCTTGTGATATGTACTACTGTATGTGTTAATGTACAATTCTATCATCTTGATCCTTCTAGTTCGTGCCCTCCCTATCACTATTTTCTGGCTCCGTCCCTGGCTCGAGCACATGCGCATCACGCCAACGCCCACTGTTTTTTTGCTCTTATTTTGGAAATTGACAACCACACACACCACTCTGAATTACTGTGGAAAAGTAGTCACTCATTTTTTACAGCTCGATATTGTTAGATGGCCATATCTCTTGTCAATGTGAGGTTTTCTTTAGATCAAAGAGTTAGGCCTAATTCTGTTTCATAGACCAGTGCTAGATGCCCAAGGGCGCTGGCTGTTGCAAGATGATGCGCTATCTCAATGATTTTACATCATTGTGATGGATGTTTGGCAAGCTCTAGTTGACAAAGCGAAGGAGGGGGGGTTTCTTTCTCATGTTGTTGGCCATTGAGCCACTCAAAAACATTCTTTATATGCCGATAATGTTGTATAGCCTTGAGACACTGATTATGTCAATAAAATTTTCTTTTTTAAAATAATGTTTGCCGAAAAGCATGCCTCCAATATATGCTTTGAGTCCGATGGCTATGGAAGGTTACGGTATCCATGGCGTATTGGGAAAGAGGAATACATATGTGCCATATGGAGTCCGGCGGTAGGAGCACATGACTCCGGTGTTTCCGTCGACTTGTCACTGGTTGCGGATCTCGACTCCGGCTACCGGCGAGCCCGAATCGTTGGAGGGAGAATGTTTGCATTTTTTAACGTCTAAGTCGATACTCAGATCCATATGATGCCAGCGTGTCGAGATTCACACAATGATAAGGGAAATCGACAATGGATTAGTTGATTAGTGCCATCAACTTAGTAGACATGAAAAGGAAAGTCCCACACGTGTAAATATCCTCTTGTAGATAAAATATTATCTTGCAAGCTGAACCGCCTTTTCTTTTGAATAAAGATATTCAAAGAACATCTTAGATCTAATTAATATATACATACATACAAATTTTATCTACCATCAGTGGTAGTTATAACCACTTGAGATTTGTATGTTGTGTGTAGTATCTACCAAATTGAAGAGTATGTACACGTAGTATGTAGTATATAAAAATGTTTAAGTAGTATATATAGTACTTTTAGGTAGTATGCATCGTATTTTCAGTATGCTCCATTTTACGTACAAATATATACGTATTTCATAAATACAATAAAAATTATGGGACAACTTGCAATTTTTTCATGTTACCCACTTTGGATTATCTTATATATAATATATGAATATACTTACAATGATAAAGTAACATATAGAATACCATATGATAGTATATGAGACATGTGGGATAACTACCACTGGGTGGTAGGATGGATTTTTCCGGATTGACTATTCGTCATCCTGGGTGAGGAATGATTATTCTTCACCCCCCTCTATTTTACCATCAATGCACCGTAATTTTACGTTCTGTAAGTTTTGACTTATTTTCAACATAAAAAGAGACCGTAAGAAAATATATAATCGTTGTAAAAAATATTTTATGTTATGTAAAATTACAAACGTAAAAACATAGTGTAAAATTTACATAAATTACAAATTTTCCCGTCTTATGACCTATTTTTATTTTCTTATGCCAAATTTTATACAGTGAATCAATATGAATGTAATAATTTGAATTTTAAATGTAATTTAATTATGAAGTGATTGTAAGATTACCTCGGGTGAAGAATAACTTATTCTGCATCGTGGGTGATGAATATTAACACTACACACATACACAACTGGTACAATTGATACACAACTGGACATAAAATGACCAGTAAATAATAAAATTACATTCAAGATCATACGTACTAGCCTCCTTCTTCCTCTGACTATACGCCGCCCGCTGGTGATTAGAAATTACACTTAATCGACAGTAAAACAAAGTGACACTTGTACAGGCCCTCGCCATACCACATCTTAATTACATCATTGTCATGGTTCTGTGTGCGAACTGTTTGTCGAAGGAATATTTTGGCATGGTGGTCAGTTCCGGGACCATGATCGGATGCTCAATCTATAGCATGGCTGTCAACAGTTGCAAGCTTGCAGCAGGACACGGATCCCATCCCCAGCTGACGTGTCTGAAGCGTCAGCCTACCGTGGCCAGTGTTTCTTAACGATGATGATGTCCGCCATTTGTTTCAGTGATTAGCTTCTAAAGACGGCGTTTGTCTATTCCGCATTTCTTGTTCATTGGCAACATATTTCATATCATCGCACACCATGTCATGGAGAGAAGTCAAGTGACATAACATGTAATAAGAAAGAAAAAAACTGAAAAGAAAATTTTGCAACAATCTCAATGTAAAATCTCACGAATATAGTATCAGCTGAGAGATAACCAAAAAAAAAAGAGAGATAACCAACTCTCAGCCAATTAAGATTTAGCAAGACTATTTTTGCTAAACCTCATCTGCCTAAAATTATTTTTGGCATCAGTCACTTTTTGCTTCTTCCTACGTGCAGATGTGGAGGTCAGACCTTGTCAGAGAAGAAGCAATCTCGCAATCTTTCCTAGGGATGTGGGGGTGCAGGTTTACTGGGAAGCAGCAGCCTCACTATCTATTTTAGGGATGTGGGGAGCGCAGGGGTTCGCTGGAGTTGTTCACTAGTGTGGGCCTTAGAGGGATGGCTTGGTCGGGGCCGCGACCAACACGACTGTAGGGGGAAGGTCGAGAGGAGGGCCGGCGGCTACGCCAGGAAGAAGAAGTCGAAGGTTGAAGATGAACCCTGATCTATTTTCAGCCGTTGATCCAATGGTCCTTGAAGAAGGTCTTTTTTTTTAGAAAAAAAATGGTCAACAGGGGAGTCCTTGGAGACGGTGAGTCGGTGACCGATGCAACATATTTTTTTCAGGCTACTGACGTATATAGACTGGTTCAGACGCATATTTTTTCAGGTGACTGGAAATTTGTCACAACAAAAGATGACTAGGTGTATTTTTCCTGCATAAAAAAGATGACTAGGCGTATTTACACCGAAAAATAGCTTTAATCTCCCCTTGTTTATTTAGCACTGGTACGATTCCTTCGTGCTCGTTTTTAGTACGAACACAAAACGTAACCAGTACATGCATGCGTTGACGAATGCACACGTACGTGCACGTTGAGTCACAGCTTATCGCAGCGAGCGGGCACGAAGACCAGCTTATTGCTCTCCAGGTCGTAGACCACGTGCGTGTTCTGCTGCTGGAAGTTGCCTATGCCGGTCATGCCGCTCTCGCCCGCCGCATGTATCACCACGCACGTCCCGTCGTCGTCGCCGTCGCCGCCGTCGAGGTCCAGCACGTAGTTCTCCCGTGGAAGGTCCCAGTCCGCATCTTCAAGATGGAGGGTCATCTTCGGCATGGCGGGCGCCTTCTTCTTATGCGGGGCGGAGAAGCACAGCATGCCGGCGACCATGTCGGACGGCAGCGGCACCTGCGCCTTGAACTCCTCCACGATGCTCAGGAACACGGCCCGCGGGAATTTCGTGATGCTCAGGCCGGAGTCGATCATCGTCCCGCCGGAGCCATCGCCCTTGAACGCGAACGTCGACGCGTTGAATGGCAGCCGCGTCTTGCCGACGGTGATGCCTTTGAGCGAGAGGTAGTACTTGGTGCTGTCTGGACCCCGGGCGAATGGGGTGGACTGGATGGGCCCCGTGGCCTGCGCTTGAAGGTCATCCGGCGTGCCCAGGAACACGGGGCTGGTCCTGGACTCCACGATGTTGGTGAAGCAGTAGGAGAAGCCACCCACCTTGAGCTGCGACGGCAGAGACAACGGCCCGCGGCCGAAGCCGGCGATGCCGGACTCGTTTGATCCGAAGAGGCCGGTGTTGAACATGCCGCAACCAAAGCGGAGTTTCGGCACCGCGGCGACCTTGCCGTCGTTGGGCGCCTGCTGGAAGGTGAAGGTGTCCTCCACGATCTGCCCCGTCGTGATCGAGTTGTCGCCGTAGAAGTAGGTGTAGAAGCAGATGTTGTCGCGGGCGGTGCACCCGGAGAGCGCGAGCCCCCCCTGCGAGCAGACAGGGTCGGAGCACGAGACGCCGTGGATGGTGCCGGAGGCGGAGATGTTGATCGCCGGGAACGGCTGAGGGAAGCAGACCTGGCAGAAGCACTGCGTCCAGACGAAGTCGCTGCCGGTGTCTAGCGTCAGCGCCACGCGCTGCGGGCGAGGCGTGCCGATGCCAAAGTGGACGAGGTACTCGGATTGCATGTTTTCTATGCCCACGGTGCCACGGCTCACGGGCGCGGTCACCGGGTGCGCATTGGCGCCACGGCCAGGTGCTGGGCACCGGCTGTCTATGCGGGCCAGTGACCGAGCGGCCATCCGGCGGAGCAGCTGGTGCTTGGTGAAGCCGCGGCCGCTGTCCACGTGCGTGAGGTGAGCCCGCAGGGACGCCGCCGCGTGGCCGGCCGCCGACGAGGCTAGCAAGGCCGTGAGGAAGAGAGCATAGGGTAAGAGCTGCAGCGCAGGCATGTCCTTCGACGTGCACACGCTCACGCCGTTGAGCACTTTACTAGGTGGAAAGCTTGATAATTCGGTTACATGTTCGTCGAGGAGCACTTAGGATGTTGGACTTATATGTAGCAACGGTGTGCCAGTCAACTTTGCAAAAAGGTCCACAAAAACATGCATAACCACAAGATTGTCCAAGCCACTTTCTAGATTTTTTTTGTTTGCGAATCATCACTTCCAATATTTTTGTTGCTCCTCGCTCAAGCACAGAACTTAGTGCCTGCACCTAGGCATTAAGCCTAGCCGGCCTATCCCTATCCGTGGACAATGATGCTATAAGATAATGAGAAAAGTGATTCTACCATGCACAGGGCTAAACCGTTCATATGGTTAGATATGCACTCATGCCATGTATTCATTCTCATATTTAAATCCATCTCACAACTTTATGGAGCAAGGCTGCACCTGCTAGTTCTCTCTCCTACACACTAGTATGTAACGTGGATTTTATTTTGAATCTAAACTTTAAACAACCATATATTTTAAAATAAATACAAGGTAAATAGTCTGTATGAACGTGTGTCTTTCTTTTGATGATATCTTCGAAACAAGTTCAATATTTAATATGTATTGAATTTTGAGTTTACGAAACACAATGAAACAATTTTTTTTTGGAATATTGCATGATGGTTTTCGCGTGGATATATAACAATGTTCTGTTCTTGCACACATTAGTAAGTTTATTAATAACAACGGAAAATAACTTGTG
Source organism: Triticum dicoccoides (assembly GCF_002162155.2). Classification (NCBI taxonomy): domain Eukaryota; kingdom Viridiplantae; phylum Streptophyta; class Magnoliopsida; order Poales; family Poaceae; genus Triticum; species Triticum dicoccoides. The sequence continues at coordinate 675,664,472 of NC_041388.1, read as the reverse complement.
CAAATTGACAAAAAAAAGTCTAACAATCATAGTTTTTGTAGTTTCATGAAGTTCTAAAGTTCATGTTTCAAAAATGTTCAAATAATATTCATGGTTAGTCTTGTTGAAAAGATCTCGTTGACAAAAACACAAATATGTAAGAAGATAAGGAATCAAATTTTATGTGTGAAAACTAGGACAAATTCAAATTAGAGACAACTTAAAATCCATAGATGGACTGAGGAGAAAGAAAGAATTTTTATTAGGGGATAGGATGGAGCCCGTGTGCTCATAATTGAGTTAATGGTGATGCCATGCACAGTATCTCCCGTGCATGGTAGAAAACCAATTTCGATGTGGTTTTCATGTTTGCTCGATGAGCAATGAGTACGCTGGTGCTCGTCCATTTCACGACGCTGCTGCTGTTGCCGGGCTACTTTGTCGGTGTGTCTCGTGTCGATTTTGTGGTATGTCTGCAGTCTTTTCAATGGAAAAGAGGCACTATCCGATGGGAAACGAGATGGTTGTTCTCCATATGGCCAGCTGGTACATATCCTTGTGAACTTGATGCTGCCACCGTCCTAATCACCTTTTGCTCGCCACACAGGAGTGCCTCAAATTCAATGGCGAAATTACTGTGCACACGGCAAGTTGCCGAACGATTTTCAGATGACGTTGTGATCGATGGCTGCGGCCCACATGAACCCAAGTGATCGATGGCTCCTATAGCTTGCCGTCTACAAATCGGGCACAACCCATCGTTTGTGTAGCAGCTCTCATTCAGTGGGGCTGGGAGTGCGACATGGACGTTGGAATTTTTTTATTCCGCATTTCATGCTCTTTTTCACATCTCCTTGTTCCATATAACGGCATGGAGGTTTTATCTTTTGGCGTGGGTGGCAGAAAATCTACATACTCCTACGTAACTTGCCTCATATCATCTCCAACAACCGTGCAACATGCTAAAAAAGCGTTTGCAGCGTGCTGTTCACGAGTTTTTGCATGTTGAGAAACGCTTGCTCCAGCGGCCGCTGCAAATTATACCACACGCTGCAAAAAAAAACTATGTTATACACTCAAAACAAATAAAAAACCATAGGCATAGATAAAAAAATGATACATAGATAAAAAAACGATACATAGATAAAAAACCATAGGCATAGATAAAAAAGTGATACATAGATAAAAAAAGCGATACATAGATAGTTCATCTAGCATAGATAGGTAAAAAAAGAAACTAGTCCGAGGTAAAAACTACGGTGCAACTAGAAACTACTTCGAGTCGTTGTCCGCCTCCTCGCTTGTGTCGTCCGACGTATCAAGCCACGCGTCTTCCCACCGCTCATCGTCGCTAGAGAAGAATGATGCCGCTCCCAGATCGCACTGCGATATTGCGAGTGCCTTCCGAGGACGCCTGTCTGCCCGTTCCGCGCGTCGCCTTGCCCTCCTTTCCGTCCAGAAGGGGTTCTCGTTGGCGACGTCCTCCGGGTGGCGCTAGCGCCACTCCGCCATGGCTCTCTCGTCCGCCTCGTCGATGAGGAGGCGGCGCTGCCGCCGACGGTGTTCCTGGCGGTCGGCGTCAGTTATTAGCCGCGGCGGAGGGGCGACGACCTGCGCTGCTCGCACGTCCAGACATCCTGAAAGTTCATCTGTGGGCGAGGCCTCCTGAGGCGCCACGCCGCCGCATCGTACGCGCGGGCGGCCTCGTGCGCGGTCTCGAACATGCCGAGGCCGAGGCGAACGTCGCCGGACCGAATCTCAGCGTAGAAGGCGCCGGAGGGGCGCTCGCGGATGCCGCGGTAGCCCGAAGATCCCTGACGGCGCGGCGGCATGGTGGCACGGTGGTGGCGCGTCGGTGGCGGGGCGAGGAAGCGGCAGAGGAAGAGGGGAGAGAGGGCGTGCGATGTGGATAGCGATGGGAGGTCGCGTGGCGGGCGCAGAAATTTATAGGCGTGGCAGGCGACCTCCCGCTTTTCCCCCGCGCGCGTAATCGTTTCCCGTGCGCCCGAGTATCCCGCCTCCGCTCCCGCGCGCACTAAAATCACATTTTACCCGGTGCGTGCGGTTTTTGCAGCCGCTGTTGGAGATGCTCTAACTAATCTCTCCACCCCCGACTTCAACTGGGTAGGGCCTCTTCCGCTGATTTCCTTCAACTGAAAAAGGCCACCTAAACTATTACATTAGTTTACCTTTGATGGTTACATAGGTGTAGTATTGCCGGTTGCATGGTACCGAGTTTTCAGTGTGTTTGTAAGCTTATTATTGTGTGCTTCTTTATGTTTTGAACCACAAATGATTAGGTTGTCTATATCTTCTGATGTAGACATTCTCTCGTATTATCAGAGAAAATCGCACATCGCAGTGTTGGCGCACTCAACATTCAGTACAAGTAGAAACATTTGCTGCATCAACAACCTTTGAAGATAGCAAAGGCACCGTCAATGCCACGTTGGGCACAGAACTTAGTGCCTGCATCTAGGCTTTAAGCCCAGCCTATCCCTATCCGTGGACAATGATGATATAAGATAATGTGGATGTCATGTTTGCTCGACAACTGGTGAGTACGCCGGTGCTCGTCCATTTCACGACGCTGCTGCTGCTGTTGTCGTGCTACTTTGTCGGTGTGTCTTTTGTCGATTTCGTGGAATGTTTGCAGTCTTTTCAACAGAAAAGAGGCACTAGCCCGGTGGGAAACGAGATGATTGTTCTTGCCCTTTTTCATATGGCCAGCTGCAGGTACATATCCTTGTGAACCTAATGCTGGGTTCATGCTGCTCAATTGTTCACAAGTTCAGTGTGACTAGGAGTGTCTCAATTTCACAAATTCAGTGGGGCTGGGAGTGCGACATGGACGTTAGACTTTTTTTTTATTCCACATTTCATGCTCTTTTCACAACTCTTTGTCACATATGGCAACATATTCCATATAATTGCACGGAGGTTTTATCTTCTGGCATGGGTGGCCGTTTAGCAATAGGTTGCATGGTACCGAGTTTTCAGTGTGTTTTTAAGCTTACTAGTAAAGTGCCCGTGCGTTACCATAGGTTTTTGAAATAGTTGGCAAGAGTTACATGTTAAATTTTACATTAAACAATATAACATAAACATAATTATTGAATAACTAAAGTCCATTTTTGCAATGTAAATTGATAACAAAAATAAAAATTAACGACATGTCCATGTAACAAACTAAGCGACTGTAACGTCCCGAGACCGATGTGCCAGTTGTCGTCCAGTTATTCGCTGTCGTTGCCATGTCATTTGCTTGCGTGTTGCATCTTATCAGGTCATCATGTGCATTGCATCATCATGTTTTCAAAACTTGCATCAGTCCCGGTCTCCTCGTTCCGTCCGTTGTCCATTCTGGGCCCAGACACACTTGCACGCGCCCGCGGCATATCCGAAATAGTATTTTATAAGTGGCCAAAAAATGTTCCCGGAATGGGATGAAAGTTGGCATGTGGTGTTGTTATGTTGTTAGTAGGTCGCCTGCCAAGTTTCATCGCAATCGGAGCTCGTTTGATGGCCCAACCGTTAAACTATAACGGCAATATAGTCGGTCTAACGTCGGACGTTTTCGGTCTCCGGAAATAGTCGCCGGGCCTCTCTCTCTCTTCTCTCCTCTCAGCCCGAGGCCTTCTGCACAGCCCACAAACCCCACCTAGTCCCCCCCTCCGTCCGGAGCCGTCCGATCGCGATCCGAGGATCCAAAAACGGCCTCAAACCCACCAAACCCTAGCCCCTTTCCTATTTAAGCAGCCACGCTTGCCATTTTGGGCATCCCTAGCCCCTAAACCTACCCCTTCTAGCCTCCTCCCACCTCCGGCCGTCGCATCTTCCTCGAAAATCGGGCCCCAACCCGCAGCCGCCACCTCCACCTTCTAGCCGCCACCTCCCACCTCAAATCCGTCGCTGGCCACCCCCTCCAGCGCCACATGGCGGGCTCCTAGTGGCCAGCCGCCGCCACGCAGACACCCGCAGCCAACGGGAAGGCGCCACACGTCCTCCCCGTGCCCCACTTCGCTGTGGCCCTGCAGGCCCGCATCTGGCCCGCCGTTGCCGATCTGGGCCCGAAGCCGCCCGTCGCAAGCCTCCGCACACCCGAGCTCGTCACTGCCTCACTCGTCGGAGGAACCCGGATCCCGACCTCCTCCTCACGCCGGCGATAAGTCCAGCCCCGTCCTCACCGGCGACGTTGCCGGAGCCACCACCCTCGCCGGCGAACCCCAGGCAGGAGCCCCGTCGCCCTCTCCCTCCTGCCTGACCTGTCCCTCTCCTCCCTGCTTCATCCTCTCTCTCCCGCAGGTCATCGTTGTCGGTGGAGATCCGCGCCTCCCTGTCGTCTCGCCTCGCCACCGACCGGATCTGGCGCCCCGAGGCCGGATCCGCCGCCCAGCAACCCGTTCCAGTCCTCGCGAGCGCCACCGGACCCTCCCTCGCTGGAGCATTGCTACGCCGCCGCCATGGTCCTCTGCTTGTGCAGGCGCGAGACGAGGACGACGTCCAGGCCGCCCCCTCGCCCTGGTGGGCCTCGCTCAGCCTCAGGCCCAACCCAACTCCTGTTGCGGCCTCCTCACCGACTGGGCTTGGCCCATGGTGAGAACTCCCCCAGCGCCCCACCTTTTTTCCTGTTGTTGGGCCAGCTAGTTTCGGCCCAGTGCAGTTTTTTTCCTAGTTCTGCGATTTCGCTATTTAACCGGGGAATTATAGTTTTACAGAAAAACCCTCTAACTTCATGCATTTAATAACTCTCAAACCATGCATCCAAATTAAACAAACTTAATATGAAACATGACAAGAATTTCATCTAGTTTCATACTATGTCATTTTCATCCATGTTTAAAATATTTAAAATGATGTTTGGTTAAATTTACTCCTATGCCATGTTAAAATGATTTAATTCATAACTAAATAACCGTAACTCGGATTTTAATAAACTTTATATGTAAATGGGGTGGAAAAATGCCTAGTTTAACATGGTGGCCTTACTTTGCATGTTTAACAATTCTAAAATTGTGTTTAGGGCAGAACAGTACCAAATCTATAATATGCTCATGAGGTTTTTCCGGAATTGTTGTTCGTTGCTTCCGGCCTCATTTAAATTTGACTAGATGGGTAGTTTTCTTTTGCTTCACCCTCTTGCCATGTTTAACAACATTTAATATTGTTGGGTACATAAACGAGATCGAACTAAATAATTGATGTGGTGCTCCGTCAATATGCAACTCGTTGCATATTGAGCTCCACTTAATTTGTAGTTTTGGTTGTTGCACTTTGCCATGCCATGCCCTCTTTAAACCGGACATGCATCATTCTTGTTTGCGCATCATGACATGTCTATGTGGTGGTTGTTTACTAGGTTGTTTTCTCTTTTCCGGTGTTGCTTCTTCGGGTTGGTTCCGATAACGTCGCGTTTGTGAGGAACCGTTCGACTACGTCCATTTATCTTCTTCATGGACTCGTTCTTCTTCCTTGCGGGATCTCAGGCAAGATGATCATACCCTCGAAATCACTTCTATCTTTGCTTGCTTAGTTGCTCGCTCTTTTGCTATGCCTATGCTGCGATACCTACCACTTGCTTATCATGCCTCCCATATTGTTGAACCAAGCCTCTAACCCACCTTGTCCTAGCAAACCGTTGATTGGCTATGTTACCGCTTTGCTCAGCCCCTCTTATAGCGTTGTTAGTTGCAGGTGAAGATTGAAGTTTTGTTCCTTGTTAGAACATGGAGATATTGTTCCTGGTTGGAACATGTTTACTTGTTGGGATATCACTATATGTCTTATTTAATTAATGCATCTATATACTTGGTAAAGGGTGGAAGGCTCAGCCTTATGCCTGGTGTTTTGTTCCACTCTTGCCGCCCTAGTTTCCGTCATATCGGTGTTATGTTCCCGGATTTTTGAGTTCCTTACGCGGTGATAGTTCGCCTTGATTAAAGCTTTTCCAGCAATGCCCAACATTGGTTTTACCATTCGCCGCCTAGCCTTTTCTTTTCCCTTGGGGGTCGCGCGCCCAAGGGTCATCATTATTTTAAACCCCCGGGCCAGTGCTCCTCTGAGTGTTGGTCCACCTGTCAGCTGCCGGTGGCCACCAGGGGCAACTCTGGGCTGGCCTACCCGTACCTAAGACAATCTGAGTGTGCCCTGAGAAAGAGATATGTGCAGCTCCTATCGGGATTTGTCGGCACATTCGGGAGGTGTTGCTGGATTTGTTTTAACTTGTCGAAGTGTCTTGTTGTACCGGGATACCGAGTCTGATTGGAATGTCTCGGGAGGAGGTCTATTCATTCGTTGACCGTGAGAGCTTGTGATGGGCTAAGTTGGGACACCCCTGCAGGGATTTGAACTTTCGAAAGTCGTGCCCGCGGTTATGGGCAGATGGGAATTTGTTAATGTCCGGTTGTAGAAAACCTGAAGTTGACCTTAATTAAAATGAATCAACCGCGTGTGTAACCGTGATGGTCTCTTTCCGGCGGAGTCCGGGAAGTGAACATGGTTGTTGGAGTTATGCTTGACGTAGGTTGTTCTAGGATCACTTCTTGATCATAGTTTCTCGATCGTGCTTTGCCTTCTCTTCTCGCTCTCTTTTGCGTATGTTAGCCACCATATATGCTAGTCACTTGCTGCAGCTCCACCTCTTACCTTTACCTTTCCCATAAGCTTAAATAGTCTTGATCGCGAGGGTGCGAGATTGCTGAGTCCCCGTGGCTCACAGATACTTCCAAAACCAGCTTGTAGGTGCTGATGAGTCCGTGCAGACGATGCAACCAAGCTCAAGGAGGAGCTCGATGAAGATCTTGTCCTACGTGTTGTTTCGTTCTAGTTGATCAGTAGTGGAGCCCAGTCGGGTCGATCGGGGACCTTTGTCGCATTTGGGGTTCTTCTTTTATTTTGGTTCCGTAGTCGGACCTTGATTGTATCTGGTTGATGTAATGTTTTATTCATGTATTTGTGTGAAGTGGCGATTGTAAGCCAACTATGTATCTCTTTTCCCTTATGTATTACATGGGTTGTTTGCGAAGATTACCTCACTTGCGACATTGCTTTCAATGCGGTTATGCCTCTAAGTCGTGCTTCGACACGTGGGAGATATAGCCGCATCGAGGGCGTTACAAGTTGGTATCGGAGCCTTCCCCGACCTTAGGAGCCCCCACTGATTGATCGTTTTTAGCAGCCGTTGTTGAGTCTAGAAAAATGTTTTGAGTCATTTAGGAATTATATATCGGAGAGTTTAGGAATTCTTTTTACTCCTCAGTCCCTTCATCGCTCTGGTAAGGCATCCTGATGTAGAGTTTTGACTCTTCTCTTCTCAAATTTCACTGAATTTTTTTTAGGATCACGCGGGTATCTTGGAATCGTTTCAATGGTTTTATGACGAGAACATTGTCTTGGTGCCTCCTGTCAGGGGTTTTGTGGAAGTGTCCTGGGGAGTTGAGCTCTGAGGTGTTGTCGTCATAATTTTATCGTTGCAGTTCTGGAATACCTGAGTTTAGTACGCCGACATCGAAAATCTCTTTTATGCAGTTCGTTGGTGAGATAACCTCGACGCCACCCAGTACTGGGGCGGGAGTTCGGGAGTATCGCCATAACTTGTATAACGGATGCTTTTCGAAGGTTGAGGTAGACGATTTCCGAAGTTTTTCTCGGTTATGTGTTGAAGGATGGATACAGCTGGATGTAGGATTTGCTAGTTTGGGTGAGATATTATGCTTCCCCTGTATCCCCAACACCTGATTGCATAACCGGAAAATTTCAGGAGTTTATAAGTGGGAATTCAAGTAGCTCTTAGGATATCTTTCCGACAGATGTATGATATGAAATTGGGGTTCGACATCTAGTGGTCCGCCTATTCACGGTCGGTTTTACAGTAGTATCGTTGTGTCTTAAAGAGTCCTTGGCTATGCCGACTCGGGGACACTTCGTATGTCATGTGCACTGCCTTGTACATGATGGTGCTGTACGATCGAGCCTGTGTAGGCCCCACCACGAAAACTTCGGGCGAAATCTCTATCATATGTTTGTTCCGGCTTATTCTGCAAGCCAATCCTTTGTTTTGTTTTGAGTTGTGGTATTCGAGTTGCTTCAAAGTCAAGAGTTGATTCCATACCTTATTCCAAGTGGTGTTCTCATATTCCTATGTGAATACTAATCCTTCTCGATCATCGAGTTTGTCATTTCAATTTCTTTTCACCAGTGTGTCTCTCCTCAAGTGGATCCGATCATTTCAACATCTGCAAGATCAAGTATCAGCTCTCTCAACGGTGTTTGTTTCATCCTTCCCAAGTTGCCTTTGTTTTCCCGCCCTCCCTGCCTTGTTTTTCTTCAATGACTCAGATTTCTTAATCAAGTATCCATTTTACTGATGTGAAGTCTCTCCATTCTTTTCAATCAATATCCTTATCCGGTGATTCTCAAGAAGATTCTAACGGAGCTTCAAGTTCGTCACTCTTCACTCGTTCTCCTCTCTGCTGGATTCAAATCAAGCTTTTGGTGTTTGATCATATTCTTTTCCTTATTTCAAATGTCTTCTCTTGCCGGTGCACCTCTCAATCATTAACTTTTCGTTATTCATTTGTTCCGGAGTGCTAAAGGTATCTCGAAGATTCGTGTTTCCACTCTGCATTCATTCAAGATCTTTCAAGGTTGTTATCTCATTCAAGCCATTCAAATTCAACTGGTGCATTCTCTCTTTTAAATTGTTCAACGGTGTTTATTTTGAGTGGGCCCTAACCCACATGTCTTTTCCCAGGATCTTACCTGACTCTTCTTATTTTCCCGGAGTTATCCTAAATTCTTGTCAAAGTTTGACGTAAGAATGAATTATCATCAGTCAAATGCTTTTCACCAAGATCTTTCAAATTCTTTTCATCGCTGGTTTAACCTCTTCGTTTTGATTCTTCCGGAGTGTCTAAATAAATTCTTGGTGGTGTTTCTCGTCATCATTCTCAACATTTGAAGACCGAAGAAGAGTTTTGCCTCCATATTTTGCTCCACTCTCCTCAAGATTCGTGATTCTAGCTTGTTACCATCCTCTCATAATTGTTCGATTGTGAGAATTCTTTTTATCCATCCGGAGCAATTCAGGAGCCTTTTCAATTTGTTCATCCGGAGTCCATCAATTCTGATTTATTCATTCTCAGCCTTCAATGATCATTCTCCTATTTTACCGGTGTTTCGCTCAAGTGATCTTTAATCGGCTCGTGATCTCTTCGTTCTCAAGTGATCTTTAATCGTCTCGTGATCTCTTCGTTCTCTTTTATGTAAATTCCCCTCAAGTATCTTTGTTTGTTCTCTAATTCTTCCTGGTGCTTCTTTATTTTTCTTCTTTGTTCATTTTCAATTCTTACGGTGGTTTGCTCAAGATTCTATTCCATGGTTATCATATCAATTCTTTCGTTGTTCCAATCCTACCAGTGGTTCGTTGAATACCTTCTCAAGTTTGCGCTATATCTCTCTTAATCCTTCCAACGGGAATAAGTTGTTTGCAATCCGTTGTTTGTTATCAATTTAAATTGTTGAAGGATACGCATAACATAATTCTTATTCTTGTTTCATCCTAATGATTAATTCTTATTCCGGAGGCCCTTCAAACTCTCGGTTTCATTTGTTTCATCTTCTCTTTTTCCCGGAGTCCAACCTCTTTCAATTATATTATCATGGAGATCTCTATCTAAATCATTGCGAGGCTTCAATCTTATTCTTTTCATCATTCAATTATTTTGGATAATTCTTTTATTACCGGAGTTCTTAATGAAGGTTCTACATGATGTTTCATCAGGGATTTAATTCATTCTCGAAGTGTTAATCGACATTCTTTACTAAGAAGCTCAAGCATTCTTCATCTTGCAATCTAGAGTGCAATTCCTTCTACCGTATCAGTTGAGGGGGTGTTATGTCATTCTTGATAATTTGAGTTCATGTCTCATGATTCACATGTTGTTAAGAATGAGGTATTTAAAACCCATCAATCGCGTCATTGGAGTTATCTTGGGTTATAGTTCACCTAAAGCCTTCCCTAAGGATTGTTGCTATTATGGTGCTCATAAATGACTCAAGTTCGTTTATCCTTTCCGGTGCGATATACTTTCTCGTCTCCTTGTTCATATCAATACAATTCTTTTCCCGTGAGTGGCAGGTTGTCACCTCATAATTTGAGATGTACTCCATAAGACCATATCAACCTTATTCTTTTCGTTGTTGGTTTTCCAACAACTCCGTTCAACCCTTCTCCTAAAGATGCCTTTTCAGGCTCTTTTGTAGCAGAAGTTGGCATTGTCTTCTACATTGGTTTGTCTCAATTATCTTTACTCTATTCTTTCATTCCGGAGGCATTGTGATGTTGCTCTCTGCAACCCATCTTCTTGTTTTGTCAGGATCGTGTTCTTTTCGTCCTTATCCTTTTAACCGGAGTGTCGTGCCTGCTTTTCGAATTTTTCCCATTCTGCCAAGTATTGCCTCCCTTCTCAGACGGAGTGCTGCTCAAATTATATCATTCTTAATCCTTCTCTATCTTGTTTTAACCGGAGTGGTTTCAATATACATCTTGCCCTTCAACCTCAAGGTTTTTCGCAATATTCTTTGTCCCTCTTTTCTAATGGAGTGTTTTTCAAATTTGTCATCTCCGTTATTCTTTTTCTCGAAATGGCTTAACCTTTTCAAGGTTCTTTGGTCTCACTCGTTTGTCAAAGAAGCACTTAGTTTTACCTCTTCTCTTTCTTTCCGTTGTCCCTCCGGTGCCATTCTAGATCTCGGGACGAGATCCTCCCGTAGTGGTGGAGTGTTGTAACGCCCCGAGACCGATGTGCCAGTTGTCGTCCAGTTATTCGCTGTCATTGCCATGTCATTTGCTTGCGTGTTGCATCTTATCAGGTCATCATGTGCATTGCATCATCATGTTTTCAAAACTTGCATCAGTCCCGGTCTCCTCGTTCCGTCCGTTGTCCATTCTGGGCCTAGACACACTTGCACGCGCCCGCGGCATATCCGAAATAGTATTTTATAAGTGGCCGGAAAATGTTCCCAGAATGGGATGAAAGTTGGCATGTGGTGTTGTTATGTTGTTAGTAGGTCGCGTGCCAAGTTTCATCGCAATCGGAGCTCGTTTGATGGCCCAACCATTAAACTATAACGACAATATAGTCGGTCTAACGTCGGACGTTTTCGGTCTCCGGAAATAGTCGCCGGGCCTCTCTCTCTCTTCTCTCCTCTCAGCCCGAGGCCTTCTGCACAGCCCACAAACCCCACCTAGTCCCCCCCTCCGTCCGGAGCCGTCCGATCGCGATCCGAGGATCCAAAAACGGCCTCAAACCCACCAAACCCTAGCCCCTTTCCTATTTAAGCAGCCACGCTTGCCATTTTGGGCATCCCTAGCCCCTAAACCTACCCCTTCTAGCCTCCTCCCACCTCCAGCCGTCGCATCTTCCTCGAAATTCGGGCCCCAACCCGCAGCCGCCACCTCCACCTTCTAGCCGCCACCTCCCACCTCAAATCCGTCGCTGGCCACCCCCTCCAGCGCCACATGGCGGGCTCCTAGTGGCCAGCCGCCGCCACACAGACACCCGCAGCCAACGGGAAGGCGCCACACGTCCTCCCCGCGCCCCACTTCGCTGCGGCCCTGCAGGCCCGCATCTGGCCCGCCGTTGCCGATCTGGGCCCGAAGCCGCCCGTCGCAAGCCTCCGCACACCCGAGCTTGTCACTGCCTCACTCGTCGGAGGAACCCGGATCCCGACCTCCTCCTCAGGCCGGCGACAAGTCCAGCCCCGTCCTCACCGGCGACGTTGCCGGAGCCACCACCCTCGCCGGCGAACCCTAGGCAGGAGCCCCGTCGCCCTCTCCCTCCTCCTTGACCAGTCCCTCTCCTCCCTGCTTCATCCTCTCTCTCCCGCAGGTCATCGTCGGTGGAGATCCGCGCCTCCCTACCGTCTCGCCTCGCCACCGACCGGATCTGGCGCCCCGAGGCCGGATCCGCCGCCCAGCAACCCGTTCCAGTCCTCGCGAGCGCCACCGGACCCTCCCTCGCTGGAGCATTGCTACGCTGCCGCCATGGTCCTCTGCTCATGCGGGCGCGAGACGAGGACGACGTCCAGGCCGCCCCCTCGCCCTGGTGGGCCTCGCTCTGCCTCAGGCCCAGCCTAACTTCTGTTGCGGCCTCCTCACCGACTGGGCTTGGCCCATGGTGAGAACTCCCCCAGCGCCCCACCTTTTTTTTCCTGTTGTTGGGCCAGCTAGTTTCGGCCCAGTGCAGTTTTTTTCCTAGTTCTGCGATTTTGCTATTTAACCGGGGAATTATAGTTTTACAGAAAAACCCTCTAACTTCATGCATTTAATAACTCTCAAACCATGCATCCAAATTAAACAAAGTTAATATGAAACATGACTAGAATTTCATCTAGTTTCATACTACGTCATTTTCATCCATGTTTAAAATATTTAAAATGATGTTTGGTTAAATTTACTCCTATGCCATGTTAAAATGATTTAATTCATAACTAAATAACCGTAACTCGGATTTTAATAAACTTTATATGTAAATGGGGTGGAAAAATGCCTAGTTTAACATGGTGGCCTTACTTTGCATGTTTAACAACTCTAAAATTGTGTTTAGGGCAGAACAGTACCAAATCTATAATATGCTCATGAGGTTTTTCCGGAATTGATGTGGTGCTCCGTCAATATGCAACTCATTGCATATTGAGCTCCACTTAATTTGTAGTTTTGGTTGTTGCACTTTGCCATGCCATGCCCTCTTTAAACCGGACATGCATCATTCTTGTTTGCGCATCATGCCATGTCTATGTGGTGGTTGTTTACTAGGTTGTTTTCTCTTTTCCGGTGTTGCTTCTTCGGGTTGGTTCCGATAACGTCGCGTTTGTGAGGAACCGTTCGACTACGTCCATTTATCTTCTTCATGGACTCGTTCTTCTTCCTTGCGGGATCTCAGGCAAGATGATCATACCCTCGAAATCACTTCTATCTTTGCTTGCTTAGTTGCTCGCTCTTTTGCTATGCCTATGCTGCGATACCTACCACTTGCTTATCATGCCTCCCATATTGTTGAACCAAGCCTCTAACCCACCTTGTCCTAGCAAACCGTTGATTGGCTATGTTACCGCTTTGCTCAGCCCCTCTTATAGCGTTGTTAGTTGCAGGTGAAGATTGAAGTTTTATTCCTTGTTAGAACATGGAGATGTTGTTCCTGGTTGGAACATGTTTACTTGTTGGGATATCACTATATGTCTTATTTAATTAATGCATCTATATACTTGGTAAAGGGTGGAAGGCTCAGCCTTATGCCTGGTGTTTTGTTCCACTCTTGCCGCCCTAGTTTCCGTCATATCGGTGTTATGTTCCCGGATTTTTGCGTTCCTTACGCGGTGATAGTTCGCCTTGATTAAAGCTTTTCCAGCAATGCCCAACATTGGTTTTACCATTCGCCGCCTAGCCTTTTCTTTTCCCTTGGGGGTCGCGCGCCCAAGGGTCATCATTATTTTAAACCCCCGGGCCAGTGCTCCTCTGAGTGTTGGTCCACCTGTCAGCTGCCGGTGGCCACCAGGGGCAACTCTGGGCTGGCCTACCCGTACCTAAGACAATCTGAGTGTGCCCTGAGAAAGAGATATGTGCAGCTCCTATCGGGATTTGTCGGCACATTCGGGAGGTGTTGCTGGATTTGTTTTAACTTGTCGAAGTGTCTTGTTGTACCGGGATACCGAGTCTGATTGGAATGTCTCGGGAGGAGGTCTATTCATTCGTTGACCGTGAGAGCTTGTGATGGGCTAAGTTGGGACACCCCTGCAGGGATTTGAACTTTCGAAAGTCGTGCCCGCGGTTATGGGCAGATGGGAATTTGTTAATGTCCGGTTGTAGAAAACCTGAAGTTGACCTTAATTAAAATGAATCAACCGCGTGTGTAACCGTGATGGTCTCTTTCCGGCGGAGTCCGGGAAGTGAACACGGTTGTTGGAGTTATGCTTGACGTAGGTTGTTCTAGGATCACTTCTTGATCATAGTTTCTCGATCGTGCTTTGCCTTCTCTTCTCGCTCTCTTTTGCGTATGTTAGCCACCATATATGCTAGTCACTTGCTGCAGCTCCACCTCTTACCTTTACCTTTCCCATAAGCTTAAATAGTCTTGATCGCGAGGGTGCGAGATTGCTGAGTCCCCGTGGCTCACAGATACTTCCAAAACCAGCTTGCAGGTGCTGATGAGTCCGTGCAGACGACGCAACCAAGCTCAAGGAGGAGCTCGATGAAGATCTTGTCCTACGTGTTGTTTCGTTCTAGTTGATCAGTAGTGGAGCCCAGTCGGGTCGATCGGGGACCTTTGTCGCATTTGGGGTTCTTCTTTTATTTTGGTTCCGTAGTCGGACCTTGATTGTATCTGGTTGATGTAATGTTTTATTCATGTATTTGTGTGAAGTGGCGATTGTAGGCCAACTATGTATCTCTTTTCCCTTATGTATTACATGGGTTGTTTGCGAAGATTACCTCACTTGCGACATTGCTTTCAATGCGGTTATGCCTCTAAGTCGTGCTTCGACACGTGGGAGATATAGCCGCATCAAGGGTGTTACAGCGATGTTCCAACTGAACATCTATTACAAAACTATCAATATCTAGATGATGCGCTTAAGAAATTTTTTCACAATATCAAGAAAGTTGCCTTTAGCTTCATTCCAACGATGTTTTAGCAAGTATAATAAAACCGCTTCCGCAACTCATACCCATCCTGCACAAACAATATATGTAATTAGTATGAAAATTTCAAGCCAAAGGTCTTAAAACATGTAAAGGATGCGTTGCCACTGACATTTCAAAAAAAATACTGGTTGCATATATAATCATAAGACATGTCAATTTTCCAGCTTGGCATAGAAAGTGAGTCTAAAATTTCAAGCCTTGCAATATCATTGTCCTTGTTGATTCAAATTAGGGAGATCTAACCCTAGCCGCCTCTTGCACCGCCGCCGCCTCTTCTTCATCGCGCCACGGCGGCCCGCCACCGGCAGCCACGATCGCATCTCCGTTAACCCTCCCCCTTCCCATACAACCTACGCCCTAGACCAGGTAGGATCCTAGCTCCTACCACATACAATTTATAGTAAATTTAACATGAAGTGAACCCCAATTACAATTAAAAAGGAACATTACTTCTGAGAGTACATGAATTAGTAACACACAAGTTTCTTTGTCTGGTAAAACATGTATTCAACCAGTTGGAACCGGGACCAAGACGATTACAGACTACAGACTACAAACGTCACTTATCACCCACCAAGTCTTGAAAACTTTGGATATAAGTAGCATGAACTTTAAGGGGACAAATCCTCAGTGCACTGCTCGCTCCCGTGCTAATCTAATAAAAAAGAAATCAGAAAAAGATACAGGTTTGGCCCCCTATCGTGAAGCTACTACTATGCTCTGTAGGAACATAGTCTGAAAGAAGAAATAAACAGCAGCGACATTGCAGTCGAGGGAGGTTTATGTGTACGTGCCAGATGTACTCGGCGACGACCCCATTGGTCTCGACGGCGAGGGCCAGATCCTTGAACCTGAACGCTCCTCCAGGCGCCGAACACCCTTGCTCCCTTAGAGCCGATTCTGCATTCTTGTTGAAATCTTAATACAACAGCAGAAACTGCTACTTTTAGTCAGAAATAAATGCAATTCAAAACATGATGTGTTAGGCTGTTAGCAATTGATCAACCAAAATAGATTGCCATGATGATGTTTTTGTAGTTGAGAGCCACCAACTCCCCACGGACCCAGGACATCTGATCGGACGCATTAATACATCTTCAATTGACAAATTGACATTGAAGTAACAACAAATTGACATTGTAGAATCTTCGTTTTGAAAACAAATTGACATCTTCAATTATCATCTTCAATCTTCATTTTCATCTCACTTTGAAGGAATAACAAATTGACATTACACATGGAAAAGGAAACCAAATCAAGAAAAGCATGCAAATTTTTTATTGCAAAAAAGGTGTAAGATAGGGGTACGTGTCATTACTTGCATGCACCTCATTGTCATCTCTCTCAACTGAATATAATCTGGCATCTGAGAAGACGAAACATGCAATTGTAGGAGTTAATGGCACCTGTTCAGTGAGCAAAATAAAGGGAAGAAAGTCGTGGTCCACATGTGTATCAGCCAAGCAAAACTGAACGTTCTATGCACCACTCCTAGCAGCACTGCCGCAGAAACACATATGTGAAAATCATTAAGAGGACTGGAAGATATACTAAAACAAATACAAAAAGGAAATCATGTACACATGGTTTAAGAACATGTGGACCTCCTAATAATAGTACTTTGGATTTGGTCAAGAAAAAGGATAATAGATCCCTAGTTCGCTACATCCTGAGGAGGAGCACATACAAAATTATATGCTGAGGATCTCTGCCACCTTACCAAATTTGCATCGCAATTTTTAGAAAACTTGCACTTCTCAAGATAAAGCAAAACAATTTGACAGCTTACATGTTTCATCAATTTTTCTCATGTGCCCTTAAGAAAAAGAAATATGCAAAGAGAGAAACAAAACCATCACATTTCTTATTTGCGGCCTCCTCATGGAGTCCTAGCCGCACCTCGCCGTTGTCATCCACCGGCGACGGAGGGCTGATGTGAATGGAAAGATCAGGAGCAATTGGTGATGGATGAACGGAAAGGCCGTGTCACTAGCTCTTTCCCATCCACCATACAACAAGAATACATAACATGCAAAATTCACCGCACTCAAAATAGCATTTTCACCAGGCAAATATTCTTCATGTCCATCTACGAGAGTACGATTGTAGTGTAAAAAGTGGAAACATGTCACCATCTATCAAAACAAATATGTGGTACCCAATGACTACAATTAAGCAAAAAATTGAGAACTGTTTTAGTCTCATGCCTGAAGCTACAAAACCATGTGGCTTACTACAATATGTGTGCACCTTTGTGGCAAAGAAAACCTGCAATTACTCACGAATACATTGATAACCATGGTAGCAACTGATCGCACCGTCCCATAGTCCGTTATAATATTTCTCAAAATAAGACCCCTATAATAGTCCCAGACTCTGTTTTTTAATACAGGGCCAAGATGATACAAGTGAAAAGAATTCACTCTCTTGCCTCGTATCCCCGTAGATTATTTGAATTTTGTGGAAGCTTGTCATGAAATTCCACTCCATTATGTTCTCTCTCACCATTTCTCTTCTATGACAAGCCTTTTCATCAATCGTTTAATCCCTACATCATTTGTGCCAACCTTACAAAATGAAGCTATTATGCAGCACAATATATGTAAAAGGAAAGAAAATGAAGTGAAAGGTAAATAGCTAATTATCTACACCCTAATATATTTCAAGCAACCATTAATGAAATATGCTATATCGATTGTTGCTTTATGCTGCCATTGCAAAAGAAATACCTACAATTTGTTCCATTGAAATGTTATAATCCACTCCACTGGCATGTGACATAAAAATTTCTGAGAAAATTGCAGGCTAGTTTCAGCGTGCCAATGTGCAGTATGTACTACAGCTACCTGCTACTATCAGAGTATCATGCATCCATCCACCCCAAAAAAGGAGTAAACACGGGAACTGAGATTGAATGTGGATGAAGTGATCACCTTGAAGATGTGTGGCTTGAGGTGCTTGGAGCATATCCATCACGCGCGTGCCCCTCTACTCCTACGGCTTCATCAAGATGAAGAGGCTAGAGAGAAGGAGCGACAGAGGTCATCCCCCTCTCCCTCCGCTGGCAGACCCAAACCATCAGCTAGAACACAGCTAGGGCGCGGGGAGGCCATGCCATCACGGATCAACAACGAGAACACAGGCCCTCATGTAACACCCCGGATGTGATTTACCGAATATGTACTCCAACTCTTGCCGTTTCCGGCGTTAAGTTATTTTATTTTCTCGGGTTCGGGTTTTGTCTCCATGTGTTGTTATCGTTGTCATGCATCTCATATCATGTCATCATGTGCATTGCATTTGCATACGTGTTCATCTCATGCATTCGAGCTTTTTCCCCGTTGTCCGTTTTGCATTCCGGTGCTTCGTTCTCCTCCGGTGGTCATTTCTACCTTTCTTTCGTGTGTGGGGATTAAACATTTCCGGATTGGACCGAGACTTGCCAAGCGGCCTTGGTTTACTACCGGTAGACCGCCTGTCAAGTTTCGTACCATTTGGACTTTGTTTGATACTCCAACGGTTAACCGAGGGACCGAAAAGGCCTCGCATGTGTTGCAGCCCAACGCCCCTCCAATTTGGCCCAAAACCCACCAAAACCCCCTCCATCATCTAGAGCGTTCGATCACGATCGCGTGGCCACAAACCGCACCTCATTTGGACTCTCCTAGCTCCCTCCACCTCTATATAAAGACACCCTCCGAATCCGGATCTCCTTCTCCCCCGAAACCCTAAAAAGATCGTCTCCGCCGCGCCGGACATTGTCCGCCCGGGTCGGACACACCGTGCCACCGCCCCACACCAGTAGCGTCCCGCCACGTGGCGCCCGCCGCTCGCTGCCGCCGCGGGCCGGGAAGCCCGATCCGGGCCCCCGCGGCCCGTCTCCTCGTCGCCGCC
>NC_041388.1:675617058-675645381 GCF_002162155.2 Triticum dicoccoides | reverse complement strand
CCCGCGCCACCGTACGCCGGCGACCACCGCCCGTGCCACCGTACATTGGCGACCGGCGCCGTCCCGCCCCGCCTCCGGCAAGCCTCGCCGCCCGGCCGCGCCTCGCCGCCCCGGCCTCTCCGCCGCGCCGCCTCGTCGTCGTCCCCCTCCTTCGGCCGGTGAGCCCTCCAAGTCCGGCGACCTCCGGCGACCTCGGCGTCCTCTTCGGTGAACAGCTCTGGCATCCTTGGGAAGCGTGCAACCGGGATCTGGATCTGAGATCCCGTTTGGGTTGACTTTCTCCCGAAACCCTAGTTCATATTGCCCTGTTCATCGTGCTATAACTCCTCATCCGTAGCTCCGTTTTGGGCATATATGATATCAAAATGTTCGCCTCAGAGAGTACATCATTTCATCTCATTGCATCATTTTCATTTGAGTTCATCTTGATGCCCGAAATGTTGTTAGAAGAGTGCTACTTGAGATAATTGTCGGATCTGCTCCTCCAATTAGATATTTGTCATTTTTGCCATGATTAATGTGTGCATGATATGCCCTGGTGCTCTACATGTGTTTTGTTATATGTTTTGCCATCTATCCAGAGGTGCAACCCATGTATTTTTGTGATGTGTCTGGTGACTAGCACAAGCTTGCAAAGTGAGGCATTTGTTAATGCTGATTTCAGGGACTTAGCATTTTCACTAAGTCCTTGAGCTGGTTATCTCATATGGCCATATGTTCATGTTGTTTCCTAGTGATCCGTGCCCCTTTTGAGGATGATCAGTAAGGATGTTTTGTTAATCTTGTAGTGCTCTATCCATTCATGTCTTTGTTTGCAATTATGGAGCACCCTAGCTTGAGTCAATCGAGCTCTACTTTTGCCATTTCGTAAATCTGGGCAGATTGTCTACTTGTTAGCAATTTTGCCGAGGATGTTGTAGTTGATCCGTGCATGCTATGCTATTGTTCTTGCCATGTCTAGCTTGCATTTTGTGTATTCTTGATGGGTGTATGCTTAGTTTGTCATGACTTGCTCTGTAGTGAGTGCATCGAGCTCGTAAGCATGCCTACTTGATATCTGTTTCAGCATGCTCCAGTTTTCCCCAAGTCTGTGATCTGATTATGTTTTTGCCATGTTCACATGCTTGCAATTGTATTTTCTGATCCCTTTTGGCTCAAGGTCACTAAGGGACTTTTGTTAAGATCTTTGAGTAGCTCCATGCCATGCTTTACTTTGCCATGTTCAGGTCCTGTAGCATATTGTTTTCATGCTCCAAAGTGTGCTACCTGATCTGAAATTCCAGACAAGTGTTAATTTCACTAAGTCTGAAATCTGTTTGTCAAATGCATTTTTGCCATGCTTGTTTGAACCTGTTAATGGATGAATTGGCCGTAGCTCAGTGCTAGACTTTTGTTAAGCATCATGAATGCATCCCTGCCATGTATTTTGATGCCATGTTTGGGTGCTGTAGCATGTTCATCTTGTTGCATTTAGATGGCTACTTGCTGTAAATCGCAGAACGTGGTCATATTTGAATCGCTTGCCATTTCCAAACCGTAACTCCGATTCCGGCGTTCTTTATATAGTTTTCAAGAGATTTCATCTCATCTTTCCAGTGGCACACTTGGATTTCCAAGTTGAGGCCAGGTTCATTCGTTCCTCATCAAATCTTGCATATGCATCACATATTGCATCCTGCATAGCATATCATCTTTGCATCATATTGTTTGAGCTTTGCACGTCGTTGATTGTGTTCCGTTTGCTTGTTTGTCTTGTTTGGGTAGAGCCGGGAGACGAGTTTGCTAACGAGGAGCCCGTTGAGTTTGCTTTCGAGGATCCAGTCAACTCTGACAACTTTGCAGGCAAGATGACCATACCCTCGAAATCACTTCTATCTTTGCTTGCTAGTTGCTCGCTCTTTTGCTATGCCTATGCTGCGATACCTACCACTTGCTTATCATGCCTCCCATATTGTTGAACCAAGCCTCTAACCCACCTTGTCCTAGCAAACCGTTGTTTGGCTATGTTACCGGCCCCTCTTATAGCGTTGTTAGTTGCAGGTGAAGATTGAAGTTTGTTCCTTGTTGGAACATGGAGATGTTGTTCCTTGTTGGAACATGTTTACTTGTTGGGATATCACAATATATCTTATTTAATTAATGCATCTATATACTTGGTAAAGGGTGGAAGGCTCGGCCTTATGCCTGGTGTTTTGTTCCACTCTTGCCGCCCTAGTTTCCGTCATATCGGTGTTATGTTCCCGGATTTTGCGTTCCTTACGCGGTTGGGTAATAATGGGAACCCCTTGATAGTTCGCCTTGAGTAAAACTCCTCCAGCAATGCCCAACATTGGTTTTACCATTTGCCACCTAGCCTTTTCTTTTCCCTTGGGAGTCGCGCTCCTGAGGGTCATCATTATTTTACCCCCCCGGGCCAGTGCTCCTCGGAGTGTTGGTCCACCTACCAGCTGCCGGTGGCCACCAGGGGCAACTCTGGGCTGGCCTACCCGTACCTAAGACAATCTGAGTGTGCCCTGAGAACAAGATATGTGCAGCTCCTATCGGGATTTGTCGGCACATTCGGGCGGTGTTGCTGGATTTGTTTTAACCTGTCGAAGTGTTGAAGAACCGAGATACCGAGTCTGATCAGAACGTCTCGGGAGGAGGTCTATTCCTTCGTTGATCGTGAGAGCTTGTCATGGGCTAAGTTGGGACTCCCCTACAGGGATTTGAACTTTCAAAAGTCGTGCCCGCGGTTATGGGCAGATGGGAATTTGTTAATGTCCGGTTGTAGATAACTTGTACCGGGATACCGAGTCTGATTGGAATGTCTCGGGAGGAGGTCTATTCCTTCGTTGACCGTGAGAGCTTGTGATGGGCTAAGTTGGGACACCCCTGCAGGGATTTGAACTTTCGAAAGTCGTGCCCGCGGTTATGGGCAGATGGGAATTTGTTAATGTCCGGTTGTAGAAAACCTGAAGTTGACCTTAATTAAAATGAATCAACAATGTGAGTTACCGTGATGGTCTCTTCTCGGCGGAGTCCGGGAAGTGAACACGGTGTTGGAGTAATGCTTGCGCAGGTTGTTCTCTAGTTTCTCGTTCGCGCTTTGCCTCCTATTCTCGCTCTCTTTTGCGAACAGGATAGCCACCATATATGCTAGTCGCTTGCTGCAGCTCCACATATTTACCTTGCCTTTCCTATTAAGCTTAAATGGTCTTGATCGCGAGGGTGCGAGATTGCTGAGTCCCTGTGGCTCACAGATTACTTCCAAACCAGATGCAGGGCCTGATGATTCCGCTCCAGGTGACGTGCTTGACCTCAAGTGGGAGTTCGACGAGGACTCTCAACGATACTACGTGTCTTTCTCTAATGATCAGTAGTGGTGTCCAGTTGGGAGTGATCGGGACTGTGTCGCATGTTGGGTTATCTTTTATTTTGGCGCCGTAGTCGGGCCATGAGTGTTTGGATGTTGTAATGCTATTTATGTACTTGATTGACGTGGCGAGTGTAAGCCAACTATGTTATCCCCCCCTTTATTATTTATATTACATGGGATGTTGTGATGATTGCCTAACTTGCGACATTGCTTTCAATGCGGTTATGTCTCTAAGTCGTGCCTCGACACGTGGGAGCTATAGCCGCATCGAGGGCGTTACACCTCACAAGTTGTAAGCGCCCCTGACCACCACGTCGGCATGGTTGAGAAGAGATGGATCTGGGCGGTGGTTTCCGGTGACGAGCGAAATAGAAGTTGCGTGTACCCATAGTAGCTGTGTCGGCAGCGGCCATCACAATGAAATATAATCAATGCGTGTCGTCCTGAGTTCTTGAAAGGTTTCACCTGGATTTTTCTGGACCAATGAAGCAAAAACATGCACAATTTCTCAAACAAGGATAGATGAAGTATGTGAATCAGATGCAATATTAATACAACAAAAAAATAGCACTGTCATCAAAGGATTCACTTACAATAAAAAGAAGAATCGGCAGCATGATTTTGCTTGTCTCCCTCGGATCTGGACCAAATACCTGCACCATAAAAATACTAAGAAAATGATGGCATAAGAAGATTACCCAGCAATAGAAAAGCAAACTAAATGTAGACGACTGTATCTTTATTGTTAAGATTCATTTAACAAGAATTTCCCGACCATCATTTAAATGAATTGCAAGAAATTTTTCCTGATATTTAATGTAGAAAGCTAACGTTAAAGTATATGTTGTGCCATGAACTTATTACAATTTCCTTACTATACCTGTATCATGGGATCCATGAGATTCATGGCCTAGTGATCACTAACCATGCCAGTCATCTGCTCCTGGGAGGTAACCCACCCATTGCCATTCCGTAACCTATTAATGTAGTTTTTATCCTCCTAGCATTGACATGGAGATGAGCATGAGTCATATTGTTGAATTCTCTAAATGGTTCATGCTTAACTTTCCAACACAAAATGAAGAAAAGATATATTTGTAAAATTGTGAAATAAACATGCTGGCCAACACTACAGATAATACTACCATGGTAGCCAGGAATCATAGTACTACCATGGTAGACAGTTCATTGTTGAGTACATACATGATACTACCAGGTCAGAACCTACAGATGCGGGATCATTGATTTGTACTATTCAACAACACCGACAACAATCACAACCCGAAAATTAAGTGGCTTGAAACTGGCAACCTGTGACGCCCCCGATTTGACCGTACACTAATCATACACGCAAATGTGTACGACCAAGATCAGGGACTCACGGGAAGATATCACAACACAACTCTAGACACAAGAAAAATAATGCAAGCTTTATATTACAAGCCAGGGGCCTCGAGGGCTCGAATACATAAACTTGAAAACTCAAGAGTCAGTGGAAGCAACAATATCTGAGTACAGACATAAGTTAAACAAGTTTGCCTTAAGAAGGCTAGCACAATCTGGGATACATATCGAAAGAGGCGCAAGCCTCCTGCCTGGGATCCTCCTAAAGTACTCCTGGTCGTCGTCAGCGGCCTACACGTAGTAGTAGGCACCTCCAGTGTAGTAGGAGTCGTCGTCGACGGTGGCTCTGGCTCATGGACTCCATCGTCTGGTCGCAACAATCGGGTATAGGAAGGGGAAAGGGGGGAGCAAGGCAACCGTGAGTACTCATCCAAAGTACTCGCAAGCAAGGAGCTACACTACATATGTATGCATTGGTATCAAATGAACAAGGGGTAGCATATGTGGACTGAACTGCAGAATGCTGGAATAAGAGGGGGATAGCTAGTCCTATTGAAGACTATGCTTCTGGCAACCTCCATCTTGTAGCATGTAGAAGAGAGTAGATGGTAAGTTCACAAAGTATCATCGCATAGCATAATCCTACCCGGCGATCCTCCCCTCGTCGCCCTGTTAGAGAGCGATCACCGGGTTGTATCTGGCACTTGGAAGGGTGTGTTTTATTAAGTATCCGGTTCTAGTTGTCATAAGGTCAAGGTACAACTCCGGGTCGTCCTTTTACAGAGGGACACGGCTATTCGAATAGATAAACTTCCATGCAGGGGTGCACCACATTTCCCAACACGCTCTATGACGCCCCGAGACCGTTGCGCCAGGTGCCGTCCAGTTATTCGCTGTTGTTGCCTTGTCATTCGTTTGCGTGTTGCATCTTGCCATGTCATCACATGCATTGCATCTTCATGTTTTCAAAACTTGCCTTCGTTCGGGTTTCCCTAGTTCCGTCTGTTGTCCGTTTTGAGCTCAGACACACTTGCAAGCGCCCGCGGCACGTCCGAAACATTATTTTATAAGTGGCCAAAAAATGTTTTCGGAATGGGTTGAAAGTTGGCATGCGGTGTTGTTATGTTGTAGGTAGGCCGCCTGCCAAGTTTCATCGCATTCGGAGTTCGTTTGATACCCCAACGGATAACTATAGCGACATTATAGTCGGTCAAAACGTCGGACGTTTTTGGTCTCCGGAAACAGTTGCCGGGCTGCACTCCTCTCCTCTCATCTCAGCCCACTACCACTCACCGCCAGGCCCTACCTAACCTCTCTCGTCAGCCCGCGACCCTCCTCGCGCGCGCGTTCGAAAGTTGTCCCGGACCCGACCCGGGCAGTCGCCATCGTTGTGTCCGGATCATCCCCAAACATCTGCAAAACATCTCCGTTTTGTTAATTGGGCTCCCTAACTATTTTATTCGCGACCATCCGATTACGATCGTAGGGATGAGGTAGCCCCTAACCTAATCCACCTGATGTATATATATTGTCCAACCCTAAATCTGAGGGGAGCTATCCTATCCTCCCAGCCGCTGCCGCCGCATCGATTTCCCACCTCGGGATCCTCTCATTCCCCCTGCACCAACCATCAGCCACACCCAGATCCAATCCATCCATCCCATCGACCCATCTCGAGTCAACGACCGCCGATGCTCAAATCCTGCAAGAGCCCGAGCTCCACCTCCTTGCCCACCATCCCCGTCTCCTGGATCCCAGCGCACCCGAGCTCTCTGCTGCTCCTTGCGCCAACCACGACCGGAGCACAGCCGCCCTTCCGCCGCCATCGAGCACCGGCTGTGTCCGACCTCGACCTCCAGGCCAGCCCCGCGCCCTGCCTCTCCTCTTTCCTTCCATGCGCGACTCCCTCTCCCTCACCCTCTCTCTCTCCCGTAGCCACTCAACCTCCACCATGGCGCTGCCCCGTCCACCTCCTGAGTCGGCCATGTGAGGTCCAGCACCTTGCCCGTCGCCGGATCCGGGGACCCCGCGCCCGGATCCCTCCATCCCCGGCGAGCTCCGCCTCCCTCCATCACCGGAGCTCCGCCGGATGCCTCGCCGTTGACCCTGCCATCTACTTCGTTCTCCCAGGGCAGCTCCCAGTCTCTGCTTCATCCACGCAAGGGAGACGAGTGCAGCACTCCTGTTTCGTTGACCGACTCCGCCCAAGCCGGCCTTCTACTGTTGTGGATCACCTACCCCAGCCCCAGCTCCGCAGCGCCAATAGGATTCGGACTCAAGGCCGATGTGAGCCGCCCTCCAGATCCCCTCTTCCTATTGGGCCACAGGATTTGGCCCATGCAGTATTTTTTCCCTCGGGACGAATTTTGCTATTATCCAGTGTTTTACAGATTTGCAAGAAAACCCTCCATGTTCGTGCATTCAATAACTCATCATCCGTGCACTGGATTAAAATGTTCTAAATATGGAATTCGCTTAGAATTTTATCTAGTTTCATAATATCCAACTTTCAACCATGTTTAACATGTTTAAAACGCAGTTTGTTTAAGTTTTGCTCCTATGCCATGTTAAAATGCTTTAATTCATAACTATTTAACCGTAACTCAGATTTTAATAAACTTTATATGTAAATGGGGTGGACAAATGCCTAGTTTAACATGGTCTACTTGTTTTGCATGTTTAATAACTCTAAAATTGTGTTTAGGACAGATCAGTGCCAAACCTAAAATATGCACATGAGGAGTTTCCGGATTTGTTGTTTGATGTTCCGGCCTCATTTATACTTGCCTAGATAGGTAGTTTTACTTATGCTTCACCTCTTGCCATGCTAAAACATTTAATCTTGTTGGGTACATAAACGAGATCGAACTAAATAAGTCATGTGGTGTTCCGTCAATATGCAACTCGTTGCATATTGATCTCCACTTAATTTGTAGAATTGCTTGTGCACTTTGCCATGCCATGCCTCATTAAACCGGACATGCATCATACTTGGTTGTGCATCATGCCATGCTTATGTGGTGGTTGTTTACTATGTTGTTTGCTTCTTTCCGGTGTTGCTTCTTCGGGTTGGTTCCGATAACGTCACGTTTGTGAGAATCCGTTCGTCTACGTCCGCTTGTCTTCCTCATGGACTCGTTCTTCTTCCTTGCGGGATTTCAGGCAAGATGACCATACCCCCGAAATCACTTCTATCTTTGCTTGCTAGATGCTCGCTCTTTTGCTATGCCTTTGCCGCGATACCTACCACTTGCTTATCATGCCTCCCATATTGTTGAGCCAAGCCTCTAACCCACCTTCTCCTAGCAAACCATTGTTTGGCTATGTTACCGCTTTACTCAGCCCCTCTTATAGCGTTGTTAGTTGCAGGTGAAGATTGGAGCTTGTTCCATGTTGGGACATGGATATTTTGTTGGGATATCACAATATCTCTTATTTAATTAATGCATCTATATACTTGGTAAAGGGTGGAAGGCTCGGCCTTATGCCTGGTGTTTTGTTCCACTCTTGCCGCCCTAGTTTCCGTCATATCGATGTTATGTTCCCGGATTTTGCGTTCCTTACACGGTTGGGTTATAATGGGAACCCCTTGACAGTTCGCCTTGAATAAAACTCTTCCAGCAATGCCCAACATTGGTTTTACCATTCGCCACCTAGCCTTTTCTTTCCCTTGGGTTCTGCAGACTCAAGGGTCATATTTATTTAAACCCCCCCCTAGGCCAGTGCTCCTCTGAGTGTTGGTCCGACTGAGTAGACTGCGGGGCCACCTTGGGGCAACTTGAGGGTTGGTTTTACTCATAGGATGTCTCATCTGAGTGTTCCCTGAGAACGAGATATATGCAGCTCCTATCGGATTTGTCGGCACATTCGGGCAGTGTTGCTGGACTTGTTTTACCATTGTCGAGGATGTCTTGTAACCTGGATGCCGAGTCTGATCGGATTGTCTTGGGAGAAGGAATATCCTTCGTTGACCGTGAGAGCTTGTGATGAGCTAAGTTGGGACACCCCTGCAAGGATTTGAACTTTCGAAAGCCATGCCCGCGGTTATGGGCAGATGGGAATTTGTTAATGTCCGGTTGTAGAAAACCTGAAGTTGATCTTAAATTAAAATACACCAACCGTGTGTGTAACCGTGATGGTCTCTTCTCGGCGGACTCCGGGAAGTGAACACGGTGTTGGAGTTATGCTTGACGTAGGTTGTTCTAGGATCACTTCTTGATCATAGTTTCTCGAACGTGCTTTGCCTTCTCTTCTCGCTCTCTTTTGCGTATGTTAGCCACCATATATGCTAGTCGCTTGCTGCAGCTCCACCTCATACCTTTACCTTACCCATAAGCTTAAATAGTCTTGATCGCGAGGGTGTGAGATTGCTGAGTCCCCGTGACTCACAGATACTTCCAAAACCAGCTTGCAGGTGCCGAGGATACCGTGTAGATGGCGCAACCAAGCTCAAGGAGGAGCTCGATGAAGATCTTGTCCTTTGTGTTGTTTCGTTCTAGTTGATCAGTAGTGGAGTCCAGTTGGGGTCGATCGGGGATCTGTGTAGCATTTGGGGTAGTCTTCTTTTATTTTGGTTCTGTACTCGGACCTTGAGTGTATCTGGATGATGTAATGTTTTTCATGTAATTGTGTGAAGTGGCGATTGTAAGCCAACTATGTATCTCTTTCCCTTATGTATTACATGGGTTGTGTGAAGATTACCTCACTTGCGACGTTGCTTTCATTGCGGTTATGCCTCTAAGTCATGCTTCGACACGTGGGACATATAGCCGCATCGAGGGTGTTACAAGTTGGTAATCAGAGCCTTCCCCGACTTTAGGAGCCCCCTGCTTGATCGAATCGCTGGCGTTGTTGAGTCTAGAAAAATGTTTTGAGTCATTTAGAATTATATATATCGAAGAGTTAGGACTTCTTTTTACTCCTCAGTCCCTTCGTCGCTTTGGCGAGGCATCCTGACGTAGAGTTTTGACTCTTCTCTTCTGAAATTTCACTAATTTTTTTTAGGATCATGCGGGTATCTAGGAATTGTTCCGATGGTTTTGTGACGAGAACATTGTTCTTGGTGCCTCCTGACATTTAGGGGTTGTGGCAGTGTCCCGGGAAGTTGAGCTCCGAGGTGTTGTCGTCACAATTTTATCGTTGCAGTTCTGGAATACCTGAGTTTGCTGACATCGAAAATCTCTTTTATGCAGTTGTTGGTGAGATAACCTCGACGCCACCCAGTACTGGGGTGGGAGTTCGGGAGTATTGCCATAACTCGTATAACGGATGCTTTTCGAAGGTTGAGGTAAATGATTTCCGAAGGTTTCTTGGTTATGTGTTAAAGGATGGATACAGCTGGATGTAGGATTTGCTAGTTTTGGGTGAGATATTATGCTTCCCCTGTATCCCCAACACCTGATTGCATAACCGGAAAATTTCGGGAGTTTATAAGTGGGAATTCAAGTAGCTCTTAGAATATCTTTCCGACAGATGTATGATATGAAATTGGGGTTCGACGTCTAGTGGTCCACCTATTCACAGTTGGTTTTACAGTGGTCTCGTTGTGTCTTAAAGAGTCCTTGGCTATGCCGACTCGGGGACGCTTCGTATGTCATGTGCACTTCCTTGTACATGATGGTGTTGTACGATCGAGGCCGTGTAGGCCCCACCACGAAAACTTCAGACGAAATCTCGATCATATGTTTGTTCCGGCTTATTCTGCAAGCCAATCCTTTGTTTTGTTTTGAGTTGTGGTATTCAAGTTGCTTCAATGTCAAGTGTTGATTCCATACCTTCCCCATATGGTGTTCTCATACTCCGATGTGAATACCAATCCTTCTTGATCATCGAGATTGTCTTGCCAATACTTTTCAACCGGTGTGCTTCTCTTCAAGCGGATCCGTCCATTTTCAACATCCGCAAGATTCAATCTAAGCTCGCAACGTTATGCGTTTCATCCATCCCAAGTTTCCTTTGTTTTCCCACCCTCCCACCCTTGTTTTTCTTGAAGGATTCAGATTTCTTCATCAAGTATCCATCTTATTCATGTGAAGCCTCTGCACTCCTTTTCCATCAATGTTCTTACCTGGTGATTTTCATGAAGATCCTAACGGAACCTCAAGTTCATCATTCTTCATTCTTTTCCTTCTCCGGTGGATTCAATTCAAGCTTTGGTATTGAGCACAGTCTTTTCTTTTTGCCCAATGCTTTTCTTATGTCGGCGCACCTCATAATCATTCCCCGCTTGTATTCTATTATTCTGGAGTGCTGAAGATATCTCGAAGATTCGTGCTTACACTCTGCTTTCGTTCAAGCTCTTTCGAGGATGTTATCTCATTCAAGCCTTTTAATTCAACCGGTGCAACCTCTCTGTTAAATCATTTCAACGGTGTTTCTTTGAGTGGGCCCTAACCCACAGGTCTTTTTCCAGGATCTTACCCGACTCTTCTTATTCTCCCGGAGTTATGCTCAAATCTTCTAAAGTTTGACGGAAGAATGAGTTATCATCAGTCAAATGTATTTCTCCAAGATCGGTCAAATTCTTTTCATCGTTGGCTCAACTTTTCCATTCTTCATTCCGGTGTGCCTCAATAATTCTTGGTTGTGTTTTTCATCGTCATTCTCAACATTTGAAGACCGAAGAAGAAATTTTCCTCCATATTTTGCTTCATTCTCTTCAAGATTCATGGCTCTAGCTTCGTGCCATCCTCTCATAATTATTTTCGATTGTGGCAATTCTTTTCACCCATCTGGAGCAATTCAAGAGTCTTCTCAGTTTGTTATCCGGAGTCCATCAATTCAGGTTTATTCATTTCAGCTTTCAGCTATCATTCTCCAAATCTTGTGAGTGCATCATTTAATATTCTCTAATCAGCTCGTGATTTCTTTGTTCTCTTGTATCTAAACCCTAGCAAGTATCTTCATTTGTTCCCTAATTCTTACCGGCGATTCATCCTTTTACTTCATTCGTTGTTCAATTCTTACGGTGGTTCGTTCAAGAGTTCTCTTCCTTCGTTACCGTATCAATTCATTGGTTGTTTTCAAATCCTATCGGTGGTTCGTTGAAGACCTTCTCAGGTTTGATTTATATCTCTCTTAATCCTTTCTACGAGAATAAGTAGTGTGCCAAATCCATCGGGTGTCATCAATTTAATTGGTGAAGGATACACATAATGTAATTCTTATTCTTGTTTCATCGAGTAAATTCAATTCCTGCTTTCCGGAGTGGGTCATCATATCACATTCTCGGTTCGAAATGTTGTATCCTTTCTTTTCCAGGAGTTCCAAACTCTCTCAATTATATTATCACGGAGATTCATCTAAATCGTTACAAGGATTCACCTTGTGTTTTCAACTTCTCTTCCCTTTTGTTTGATCATTCTTTTGTTTACCGGAGATCATCATGGAGATTCTACATGATGGTTTCATCAAGGATTTAATTTCTGTCTCGAAGTGTTCATCAACATTCTTTTCAGAGGAGCTCATGCATTCTTTATCTTGCAATCCATAGTGGAATTGTGTCTCCCTTATCTTTTGAGGTGGTAATATATCATTCTTCAAGAATGAGATATTTAAACCCATCAATCTCTTCGTTGGAGTTATCTTGTGTCATGTTTCACCTAAAGCTTTCTCTAAGGATTGTTGCTATTATGGTGCTTATAAATGACTCAAGTTCTTTTATCCTCCCGGTGAAATAAGTTTCTCATCCCCTTGTTGATATCAATCCAATCTATCGTTTCCGTTAGTGGCCGATTTTCACCTCTTGGTTTTGAGATGTTTTCCATAAGCCCACTACAAGTTTACTCTTTTCGTTGTTGGTTTTCCAACAATTCCGTTCGAACCTTGTCCTAAAGATGCTTTTTCAAGCTCATTTGAGGTAGAACATGTTGTTTTTCTTCTCCGTTCTTTTCTTTGCATTCTTTCATTCCTTTCGGAGGCATTGTGATGTTGCTCTTTTCAACCCATCATCTCGTTTTCTCAAAGATCATGTTCTTTTCATGCCTATCCATTCAACGGGAGTGTTGTGCACTTTTGCTCAAGTTCTTATCGCCTTATCAAGCCTTGCATCTCTTTTCAGCCGGAGTGCTGTCTGAGATCTTTCTTACCCCTTGTTCCATTCATTCAATAGTTCCGGAGGCTGTATGTTGTGATTTCATCAAGTGGCTTCTCATCTTATCAAGTTCTTATTCAATTCCTTTTCTTTTCAATCGGAGTGCTGCCCGAAATTGTTCTTCCTTGTCTCTCTTTTCTAACAGAGTGTTTTCAACTTCATTCATCTCCGTTGTATTATTTTCTCGAAATGGCTTAACCTTTTCAAGGTTCTTTGGTCTCACTCATTTGTCAAAGAAGCAACTTAGTTTTACCTCTTCTCTTCCTCTTCCTTTTCCCTCCGGTGCCATCCTAGATCTCGGGACGAGATCCTCTCGTACTGGTGGAGTGTTGTGACGCCCCGAGACCGTTGCGCCAGGTGTCGTCCAGTTATTCGCTGTTGTTGCCTTGTCATTCGTTTGCGTGTTGCATCTGGCCATGTTATCATGTGCATTGCATCTTCATGTTTTCAAAACTTGCCTTCGTTCGGGTTTCCTCAGTTCCGTCTGTTGTCCATTCTGAGCTCAGACACACTTGCACGCGCCCGCGGCACATCCGAAATATTATTTTATAAGTGGCCGAAAGATGTTCTCGGAATGGGTTGAAAGTTGGCTGCGGTGTTGTTATGTTGTAGGTAGGCCGCCTGCCAAGTTTCATCGCATTCGGAGTTCATTTGATGCCCCAACGGATAACTATAGCGACATTATAGTCGGTCAAAACGTCGGACGTTTTCGGTCTCCGGAAACAGTTGCCGGGCTGCACTCCTCTCCTCTCATCTCAGCCCACTACCACTCACCGCCAGGCCCTACCTAACCTCTCTCGTCAGCCCGTGACCCTCCTCGCGCGCGCGCCTGAAAGCTGTCCTGGACCCGACCCGGGCAGTCGCCACCGTTGTGTCCGGATCATCCCCAAACATCTGCAAAACATCTCCGTTTTGTTAATTGGGCTCCCTAACTATTTTATTCGCGACTGTCCGATTACGATCGTAGGGATGAGGTAGCCCCTAACCTAATCCACCTGATGTATATATATTGTCCAACCCTAAATCTGAGGGGAGCTTTCCCATCCTCTCTACTTCATCCACGCGAGGGAGATGAGCGCAGCGCTCCTGTTTCGTTGACCGAGTCCGCCCGAGCCGGCCTTCGGCTGCTGTGGATCACCTGCCCCAGGCCCAGCTCCGCAGCGCCAATAGGATTCGGCCTCAAGGCCGATGTGAGCCGCCCTCCAGATCCCCTCTTCCTGTTGGGCCAACAGGATTTGGCCCATGTAGTATTTTTTTCCCTCGGGACGAATTTAGCTATTATCCAGTGTTTTACAGATTTGCAGGAAAACCCTCCATGTTCGTGCATTCAATAACTCATCATCTGTGCACCGGATTAAAATGTTCTAAATATGGAAGTCGCTTAGAATTTTATCTAGTTTCATAATATCCAACTTTCAACCATGTTTAACATGTTTAAAACGCTATTTGTTTAAGTTTTGCTCCTATGCCATGTTAAAATGCTTTAATTCATAACTATTTAACCGTAACTCAGATTTTAATAAACTTTATATGTAAATGGGGTGGACAAATGCCTAGTTTAACATGGTCTACTTGTTTTGCATGTTTAATAACTCTAAAATTGTGTTTAGGACAGATCAGTGCCAAACCTAAAATATGCACATGAGGAGTTTCCGGATTTGTTGTTTGATGTTCCGGCCTCATTTAAACTTGCCTTGATAGGTAGTTTTACTTATGCTTCACCTCTTGCCATGCTAACAACATTTAGTCTTGTTGGGTACATAAACGAGATTGAACTAAATAAGTCATGTGGTGTTCTGTCAATATGCAACTCGTTGCATATTAAGCTCCACTTAATTTGTAGAATTACTTGTGCACTTTGCCATGCCATGCCTCATTAAACCGGACATGCATCATATTTGGTTGTGCATCATGCCATGCTTATGTGGTGGTTGTTTACTATGTTGTTTGCTTCTTTCCGGTGTTGCTTCTTCCGGTTGGTTCCAATAACGTCGCGTTTGTGAGAATCCGTTCGTCTACGTCCGTTTGTCTTCCTCATGGACTCGTTCTTCTTCCTTGCGGGATTTCAGGTAAGATGACCATACCCTTGAAAACACTTCTATCTTTGCTTGCTAGATGCTCGCTCTTTTGCTATGCCTTTGCCGTGATACCTACCACTTGCTTATCATGCCTCCCATATTGTTGAGCCAAGCCTCTAACTCACCTTGTCCTAGCAAACGTTGTTTGGCTATGTTACCGCTTTGCTCAGCCCCTCTTATAGCGTTGTTAGTTGCAGGTGAAGATTGGAGCTTGTTCCATGTTGGAACATGGATATTTTGTTGGGATATCACAATATCTCTTATTTAATTAATGCATCTATATACTTTGTAAAGGGTTGAAGGCTCGGCCTTATGCCTGGTGTTTTGTTCCACTCTTGCCGCCCTAGTTTCCGTCATATCGGTGTTATGTTCCCGGATTTTGCGTTCCTTACACGGTTGTGTTATAATGGGAACACCTTGATAGTTCGCCTTGAATAAAACTCTTCCAGCAATGCCCACCATTCACCACCTAGCCTTTTATTTCCCTTGGCTTCTGCAGACTCAAGGGTCATATTTATTTAAACCCCCCTGGGCCAGTGCTCCTCTGAGTGTTGGCCCGACCGAGTAGACTGCGGGGCCACCTCGGGGCAACTTGAGGGTTGGTTTTACTCGTAGGATATCTCATCTGAGTGTGCCCTAAGAACGAGATATGTGCAGCTCCTATCAGGATTTGTCGGCACATTCGGGCGGTGTTGCTGGACTTGTTTTACCATTGTCGAGGATGTCTTGTAACCGGGATGCCGAGTCTGATCGGATTGTTTTGGGAGAAGGAATATCCTTCGTTGACCGTGAGAGCTTGTGATGGGCTAAGTTGGGACACCCCTGCAGGGATTTGAACTTTTGAAAGCCGTGCCCGCGGTTATGGGCAGATGGGAATTTGTTAATGTCCGGTTGTAGAAAACCTGAAGTTGATCTTAAATTAAAATACACCAACCGCGTGTGTAACCGTGATGGTCTCTTCTCGGCGGAGTCCGGGAAGTGAACACGGTGTTGGAGTTATGCTTGCCGTAGGTTGTTCTAGGATCACTTCTTGATCATAGTTTCTCGAACGTGCTTTGCCTTCTCTTCTCGCTCTCTTTTGCGTATGTTAGCCACCATATATGCTAGTCGCTTGCTGCAGCTCCACCTCATACCTTTACCTTACCCATAAGCTTAAATAGTCTTGATCGCGAGGGTGTGAGATTGCTGAGTCCCCGTGACTCACAGATACTTCCAAAACCAGCTTGCAGGTGCCGAGGATACCGTGTAGATGGCGCAACCAAGCTCAAGGAGGAGCTCGATGAAGATCTTGTCCTTTGTGTTGTTTCGTTCTAGTTGATCAGTAGTGGAGTCCAGTTGGGGTCGATCGGGGATCTGTGTAGCATTTGGGGTAGTCTTCTTTTATTTTGGTTCTGTACTCGGACCTTGAGTGTATCTGGATGATGTAATGTTTTTCATGTAATTGTGTGAAGTGGCGATTGTAAGCCAACTATGTATCTCTTTCCCTTATGTATTACATGGGTTGTGTGAAGATTACCTCACTTGCGACATTGCTTTCAATGCGGTTATGCCTCTAAGTCGTGCTTCGACACATGGGAGATATAGCCGCATCGAGGGCGTTACACGCTCGATCCCCTTTGTTCGGACACACTTTTCTGGGTCATGCCCGGCCTCGGAAGATCGAAACATCGCAGCCTGATACGTCTCCATCGTATCTATAATGTTTGATTGTTCCATGCCAATATTCTACAACTTTCATATACTTTTAGCAACTTTTTATACTATTTTGGGGACTAACATATTGATCTAGTGCCCAGTGCCAGTTCCTGTTTGTTGGATGTTTTTTGTTTCGCAAAATATCCATATCAAACGGAGTCCAAACGGGATAAAAACTGGCGGAGTTTTTTTTTTGTAATATATATACGATTTTTGGAAAGAAAATTCCACGCGAGACGGTGCCCGAGGTGGCCACGAGGCAGGGGGCGCGCCTGCCCCCCTGGGCGCGCCCCTGACCCTCATGGCCACCCCTTAAGGCGGTTGATGCCCTTCTTTCGCGGCAAGAAAGCTAATATCCGGATAGAAATCGTGTTAAAATTTCAGCCCAATCGGAGTTACGGATCTCCGGGAATATAAGAAACGGTGAAAGGGTAGAATCTGAGAACGCAGAAACAGAGAGAGACAGAGAGACAGATCCAATCTCGGAGGGGCTCTCGCCCCTCCCATGCCATGGAGGCCAAGGACCAGAGGGGAAACCCTTCTCCCATCTAGGGAGTAGGTCAAGGAAGAAGAAGACGAAGGGCACCCCTCTCCCCTTCTCTTCCGGTGGCGCCGGAACGCTGCCGTGGCCATCATCATCACCGCGATCTACACCAACACCTCCGCCATCTTCACCAACATCTCCATCACCTTCTCCCCTCTATCTACAACGGTCCACTCTCCCGCAACCCGCTGTACCCTCTACTTGAACATGGTGCTTTATGCTTCATATTATTATCCAATGATGTGTTGCCATCCTATGATGTCTGAGTAGATTTTCATTGTCCTATCAGTGGTTGATGAATTGCTATGATTGATTTAATTTTCTTGTGGTTATGTTGCTGTCCTTTGGTGCCCATCATATGAGTGCGCGCGTGGATCACACCCTAGGGTTAGTTGTATGTTTATAGGACTATGTATTAGAGGGCAAGAGTGACTGAAGCTTCAACCTAGCATAGAAATTGATGCATACGGGATTGAACGGGGGCCAATATATCTTAATTCTATGGTTGGGTTTTACCTTAATGAACGTTAGTAGTTGTGGATGCTTGCTAATAGTTCCAATCATAAGTGCATAGAATTCTAAGTCAGGGATGACATGCTAGCAGTGGCCTCTCCCACATAATACTTGCTATCGGTCTAGTAAAGTAGTCAATTGCTTAGGGGCAATTTCACAACTCCTACCACCACTTTTACACACTTACTATATTTACTTTATTGTTTCTTTATCTAAATAGCCCCTACTTTTTATTTACGTAATCTTTATTATCTTGCAAACCTACCCAACAACACCTACAAAGTACTTCTAGTTTCATACTTGTTCTAGGTAAAGCAAACGTCAAGCGTGCGTAGAGTTGTATCAGTGGTCATTAGAACTTGAGGGAATATTTTTTCTGCCTTTAACTCCTCATTGGGTTCGACACTCTTACTTGTCGAAAACTGTTGCGATCCCCTATACTTGTGGGTTATCAAGACCTTTTTATGGCGCCGTTGCCAGGGAGCAATAGCGTGGGGTGGATATTCTCGTGTGTGCTTGTTTGCTTTATCACTAAGTAATTTTTAGTTGTTGTTCTTAGTTGTTATTTATCTGTAGTTGTGGATATGGAACACAAAATACCAAAAAATTAGGTGTACTTGCTACTCATGGAGATGGGGAACCTCCTAAAACCCTCGATGCTGGTTATGTGAAAAATATTATGTACTACTTTAATAATCCTGAGAAAAACCCATTCAATTATGTAATGGGAGTAACGTTGGATCAACGTGAATACTTTAGGGATTACCGCTTGACACAAAAAAGGAAACTATTATGGGATCAAATTCATATATTGAATTGGTATGCTAGGCAACTATGCTTGAGATATGATTATACTTGTTGCTCTAAGGTGAAGGCTCACACCTTCCCTTTTCATGTGAATTTAATGATAATGAAACCTTAGCTTCTTATGCTAATGGTATATATGATTACTATGATGTGGAACAAATATAAGAATTTGTTGCTTTTAAGGGTGCTTATGAAATTGAATCTTTGTTTGAAAAGCATGATGATGATGTTTATAGGCCTGAAAATTTAGCTATCTTAAAATATTGCTATGATAATTATGAATATAATTCCTATATTAATGTGCTTATTGAGAAAGTCTCCGCTGTCCAAGAAGAGACTAATATTTTGCAGGAGTCTATGGAAGAAGAAATTGATGAAACTGTGAGCTCATTGGATGAAAAAGATGAGGAGGAGAGCGAAGAACAAAAGGAGGAAGAGCGGATTAGCTACCCGTGCCAACCTTCTAATGAGAGTAACTCTTCAACTCATACATTGTTTAATTTCCCTTCGTGCTTACCGGAGGATGATTGCTATGATGATTGTTATGATCCCATTGATTCTCTTGAAATATCGCTTTTTGATGATGCTTGCTATGCTTGTGGCCAAGATGCCAATATGAATTATGCTTATGGAGATTAACTTGCTATAGTTCCTTATGTTAAACATGAAATTGTTGCTATTGCACCCACACATGATAGTCCTATTACCTTTTTGAATTCTCCAAACTACATTATGTCGGAGAAGTTTGCTCTTATTAAGGAATATATATATTGATGGGTTGCCTTTTACCGTTGCACATGATGATTTTGATGAATATAATGTGCATGTGCTTGCTGCTCCTACTTGCAATTATTATGAGAGAGGAACTATATCTCCACCTCTCTATGTTTCCAATATGATAAAATTGCAAGAAACTGTTTATACTATGCATTGGCCTTTACTTTGTGTGCATGAATTGTTCTTTTATGACATGCCAATGCATAGGAAGAGAGTTATACTTCGTCATTACATGATATATGTTACTTTGTGCTCACCACTAAATTACAAATCATTGCTAATTAAAATTGGCTTTGATATACCTTGGGATCCGGGTGGATCCATTACTTGAGCACTATATGCCTAGCTTAATGGCTTTAAACAAAGCGCTGCCAGGGAGACAATCCGGAAGTTTTAGAGAGTCATTTACTTCTGTTGAGTGCTTTTATATAGTTTAAAAACAACAAAAATAAAGAGGGGAACCCAAAACTTTTTCAAAAAGGAAAGCGAAAGTGAGAAAGACAAGCATTGTTGAAGTGGGAGCTAGCCTTGAACTTTGTTCATGCTCATGGCAACCTTGTGAATCTTGATTACAGAAACTTTTCAATAAAAATAATTATCCCCTTGTACAATTCCTTGTATTATAAAAATAATGTGCCAAGGTTTTCCTTTAGGATGTTTACATTTGCTTGATGGTTTGTACGGTGCAGGACAGAAACTTTGGCTGTAGTGCGCGATTTTACATTTTAAGCTGGAAAGTCAAATGGTTCTGATTCTTTTTGCACTGTCTTCCTATACAAATTTTTTTATTTGTCCTAATTTTGGTAGATTTTTTCAAGTATCAGAAGTATGGTGAATGTTCAGATTATTACAGACAATTCTGTTTTAGAAAAATTCTGTTTTTGATGCATAGTTTGCTTGTTTTGATGAAACTATCGATTCATATCAGTGGATTAAGCCATGAAAAAGTTATATTACAGTAGACACAATGCAAAAACAAAATATGAATTGGTTTCCAACAGTACTTAGAGTAGTGATTTGCTTTATTATACTAATGGATCTTACCGAGTTTTCTGTTGAAGTTTTGTGTGGATGAAGTGTTCGATGATCGAGAAGGTCTCGATGTGAGAAGAAGGAAGAGAGGCAAGAGCTCAAGCTTGGGGATGCCTGAGGCACCCCAAGTAAATATTCAAGGAGACTCAAGCGTCTAAGCTTGGGGATGCCTTGTTTTCGGATTCGTTTCGTTCATGCGACATGTGCAATCTTGGAGTGTCTTTTGCATTTAGTTTTCACTTTTCTTTTATGCACCATGCTGGTATGAGATAGTCCTTGGTTTATTTATAGAATGCTCTATGCACTTCACTTATATCTTTTGAGTATGGCTTTATAGAATGCTTCATGTGCTTCACTTATATCATTTGAAGTTTGGATTGCCTGTTTCTCTTTACATAGACAACCGCCATTTGTAGAATGCTCTTTTGCTTCACTTATATTTGTTAGAGCGTGGGCATATCTTTTGTAGAAAGAATTAAACTCTCGTGCTTCACTTATATCTATTTAGAAAGATGACAGGAATTGGTCATTCACATGGTTAGTCATAAAATCCTACATAAGACTTGTAGATCACTGAATATGATATGTCTGATTCCTTGCAATAGTTTTGTGATATAAAGATGGTGATATTAGAGTCATTCTAGTGGGTAGTTGTGGATTAGTAGAAATACTTGTGTTGAGGTTTGTGATTCCTGTAGCATGCACGTATGGTGAACCGTTATGTAACGAAGTCGGAGCATGATTTATTTATTGATTGTCTTCCTTATGAGTGGCAGTCGGGGACGAGCGATGGTATTTTCCTACCAATCTATCCCCCTAGGGGCATGCGTAGTAGTACTTTGCTTCTAGGGCTAATAAACTTTTGCAATAATCATATGAGTTCTTATGACTAATGTTGAGTCCATGGATTATACGCACCTCACCCTTCCACTATTGCTAGCCTCTCTAGTACCGCGCAACTTTCGCCGGTACCATAAACCCACCATATACCTTCCTCAAAACA
Source organism: Triticum dicoccoides (assembly GCF_002162155.2). Taxonomy (NCBI): domain Eukaryota; kingdom Viridiplantae; phylum Streptophyta; class Magnoliopsida; order Poales; family Poaceae; genus Triticum; species Triticum dicoccoides. The sequence goes on along the minus strand of NC_041388.1, from coordinate 675,624,138 downwards.
GCCACCATACCTACCTATCATGGCATTTCCATAGCCATTCTGAGATATATTGCCATGCAACTTCCATCATCATCATATACATGACATGAGCATTCATTGTCATATTGCTTTGCATGATCGTAAGATAGCTAGCATGATGTTTTCATGGCTTGTCCGCTTTTTGATGTCATTGCTATGCTAGATCATTGCACATCCCGGTACACCGCCGGAGGCATTCATATAGAGTCATATCTTTGTTCTAGTATCGAGTTGTAATATCGAGTTGTAAGTAAATAAAAGTGTGATGATCATCATTATTAGAACATTGCCCCAGTGAGGAAAGGATGATGGATACTATGATTCCCCCACAAGTCGGGATGAGACTCCGGACAAAAAAAAAGAAAAAAAGAGGAAGGCCAAAAAAAGAGAAGCCCCCCCCCCCAAAAGGAGAGAAAAGGAGAGAATGGGCAATGTTACTATCCTTTTACCACACTTGCTTCAAAGTAGCACCATGTTCTTCATATAGAGAGTCTCTTGAGTTATCACTTTCATATACTAGTGGGAATTTTCATTATAGAACTTGGCTTGTATATTCCGATGATGAGTTTCCTCAAATGCCTGAGGTCTTCATGAGCAAGCAAGTTGGATGCACACCCACTTAGTTTCTTTTGTTGAGCTTTCATACACTTATAGCTCTAGTGCATCCATTGCATGGCAATCCCTACTCACTCACATTGATATCTATGATGGGCATCTCCATAGCCCGTTGATACGCCTAGTTGATGTGAGACTATCTTCTCCTTTTTGTCTTCTCCACAACCATCATTCTATTCCACCTATAGAGATATATCCATGGCTCACACTCATGTATTGAGTGAGCGTTGAAAATGCTGAAGCGCATTAAAAAGTATTAACCAATTGCTCGGCTTGTCATCGGGGTTGTGCATGATGTGAATATTTTGTGTGGTGAAGATGGAGCATAGCCAGACTATATGATTTTGTTGGGATAACTTTCTTTGGCCTTGTTATTTTGAAAAGACATGATTGCTTTATTAGTGGGCTTGAAGTATTATTGTTTTTATGTCAAATGATAGACTATTGCTTTGAATCACTGATAACCCACAAGTATAGGGGATCGCAATAGTTTTTGATAAGTAAGAGTGTCGAACCCAATGAGGTGATAAAGGTAGAACAAATATTCCCTCAAGTTCTATCGACCATCGATACAACTCTACGCACGCTTGACGTTCGCTTTACCTAGAACAAGTATGAAACTAGAAGTACTTTGTAGGTGTTATTGGATAGGTTTGCAAGATAATAAAGAGTACGTAAATAAAAAGTAGGGTCTGTTTAGATAAATAAACAATAAAGTAAATATAGCGAGTGTGGAAAAGTGATGGTAGGAGTTGCAAAATTGTCCCTAAGCAATTGACTACTTTACTAGACCGATAGCAAGTATTATGTGGGAGAGGCCACTGCTAGCATGTCATCCCTGACTTGGAATTCTATGCACTTATGATTGGAACTATTAGCAAGCATCCACAACTACTAATGTTCATTAAGGTAAAACCCAACCATAGCATTAAGATATATTGGCCCCCCTTCAATCCCGTATGCATCAATTTCTATGCTAGGTTGAAGCTTCGGTCACTCTTGCCCTCCAATACATAGTCCTATCAACATACAACTAACCCTAGGGTGTGATCCACGCGCGCAATCATATGATGGGCACCAAAGGACAACAACATAACCACAAGCAAATTAAATCAATCATAGCAATTCATCAACCACCGAGAGGACAACGAAAATCTACTCAGACATCATAGGATGGCAACACATCATTGGATAATAATATGAAGCATAAAGCACCATGTTCAAGTAGAGGGTACATCGGGTTGCAGGAGAGTGGACCGCTGTAGATAGAGGGGGGAAGGTGATGGAGATGTTGGTGAAGATGGCGGAGGTGTTGGTGTAGATCGCGGTGATGATGATGGCCCCCGGTGGCACTCCGGTGCCACCGGAAGCGAGGGGGAGAGAGTCCCCCTCCTTCTTCTTCTTCCTTGACATTCTCCCTAGATGGGAGAAGGGTTTCCCCTTTGGTCCATGGCCTCCATGTCGTGGGAGGGGCGAGAGCCCCTCCGAGATTGGATCTGTCTCTCTGTCTCTCTCTATTTCTGCGCTCTCAGATTCTTCCCTTTCACCGTTTCTTATATTCCCGGAGATCCGTAACTTCGATTGGGCTGAAATTTTGACACGATCTCTATCTCGAAATTAGCTTTCTTGCGGCGAAAGAAGGGCATCAACCGCCTTACGGGGTGGCCACGAGGGTCAGGGGCGCGCCTGCCTCCCCAGGGCGCGCCCCCCTACATCGTGGTCCCCTCGAGCATCGTCTTGCGTGGATTCTTCTTCCCAAAAATCATATATATTCCAAAAAAATCTCCGTCAATTTTTATCCCGTTTGGACTCCGTTTGATATGGATATTCTGCGAAACAAAAAACGTGCAACAAACAGGAACTGGCACTGGGCACTGGATCAATATGGTAGTCCCAAAAATAGTATAAAAAGTTGCCAAAAGTATATGAAAGTTGTAGAATATTGGCATGGAACAATAAAAAATTATAGATACGACGAAGATGTATCAGCATCCCCAAGCTTAATTCCTCCTCATCCTCGAGTAGGTAAATGATAAAAAAGATAATATTTGATGTGGAATGCTACCTAGCATAATCTTGATCACATATCTAATCATGGCATGAATATTAAGATACGAGTGATTCAAAGCAATAGTCTATCATTTGACATAAAAACAATAATACTTCAAGCCTACTAATAAAGCAATCATGTCTTTTCAAAATAACATGGCCAAAGAAAGTTATCCCTACAAAATCATATAGTCTAGCTATGCTCCATCTTCACCACACAAAATATTCACATCATGCACAACCCCGATGACAAGCCAAGCAATTGTTTCATACTTTTGACGTTCTCAAACCTTTTCAACTTTCACGCAATACAAGAGTGTGAGCCATGGACATAGCACTATAGGTGGAATAGAATATGATGGTGGAAAATACAAAAAGGAGAAGATAGTCTCACATCAACTAGGCGTATCAACGGGCTATGGAGATGCCCATCAATAGATATCAATGTGAGTGAGTAGGGATTGCCATGCAACGGATGCACTAGAGCTATAAGTGTATGAAAGCTCAACAAAAGAAACTAAGTGGGTGTGCATCCAACTTGCTTGCTCATGAAGACCTCGGGCATTTGAGGAAGCCCATCATCGGAATATACAAGCCAAGTTCTATAATGAAAATTCCCACAAGTATATGAAAGTGATAACTCAAGAGACTCTCTATATGAAAAACATGGTGCTACTTTGAAGCACAAGTGTGGAAAAAGGATAGTAGCACTGCCCCTTCTCTCTTTTTCTCTTTTTTTTTATTTTTTTGGTGGGCTTCTTTGGCCTCTTTTTTTATTTGGGATTCTTTGGCCTCTTTTATTTTTTTTGTAAAGTCCGGAGTCTCATCCTGACTTGGGGGAATCATAGCCTCCATCATCCTTTCCTCACTAGGGCAATGCTCTAATAATGATGATCATCACACTTTTATTTACTTACAACTCAATATTACAAATCAATGTCTAGAACAAAGTATGACTCTATATGGATGCCTCCGGCGGTGTACCGGGATGTGCAATGATCTAGCGTAGCAATGACATCAAAAAATGGACAAGCCATGAAAACATCATGCTAGCTATCTTACGATTATGCAAAGCAATATGACAATGAATGCTCAAGTCATGTATATGATGATGATGGAAGTTGCATGGCAATATATCTCGGAATGGCTATGGAAATGCCATAATAGGTAGGTACGGTGGCTGTTTTCAGGAAGGTATATGGTGGGTTTATGCTACCGGCGAAAGTTGCGTGGTACTAGAGAGGCTAGCAATGATGGAAGGGTGAGAGTGCGTATAATCAATGGACTCAACATTAGTCATAAAGAACTCACATACTTATTGCAAAAATCTATTAGTCATCAAAACAAAGTACTACGCGCATGCTCCTAGGGGGATAGATTGGTAGGAAAAGACCATCGCTTGTCCCCAACCGCCACTCATAAGGAAGACAATCAATAAATACCTCATGCCCCGACTTCATTACATAACGGTTCACCATACGTGCATGCTACAGGAATCACAAACCTCAACACAAGTATTTCTACTAATCCACAACTACCCACTAGCATGACTCTAATATCACCATCTTTATATCGCAAAACTATTACAAGGAGTCAAACATACCATATTTAGTGATCTACAAGTTTTATGTAGGATTTTATGACTAACCATGTGAATGAGCAGTTCCTGTCATCTCTCCAAATAGATATAAGTGAAGCAAGAGAGTTTAATTCTTTCTACAAAAGGTATGCCCGTCCTCTAACAAATCTAAGTGAATCAAAAGAGCATTCTACAAATGGCGGTTTTCTATGTAAAGAGAAACGGGCAATCCAAACTTCAATAGATATAAGTGAAGCGCATGAAGCATTCTATAAAGCCATACTCAAAAGATATAAGTGAAGTGCAATGAGCATTCTATAAATCAACCAAGGACAATCTCATACCAGCATGGTGCATAAAAGAAAAATGAAAACTAAATGCAAAAGACGCTCCAAGATTGCACATATCGCATGAACGAAACGAATCCGAAAACATACTAATACTTGTTGAAGAAAGGGGGGATGCCTTCCAGGGCATCCCCAAGCTTAGACACTTGAGTCTCCTTGAATATTTACTTGGGGTGCCTCGGGCATCCCCAAGCTTGAGCTCTTGCCTCTCTTCCTTCTTCTCACATCGAGACCTTCTCGATCATCGAACACTTCATCCACACAAAATTTCAACAGAAAACTCGGTAAGATCCGTTAGTATAATAAAGCAAATCACTACTCTAAGTACTGTTGCAAACCAATTCATATTTTGTTTTTTCATTGTGTCTACTGTAGTAGAACTTTTTCATGGCTTAATCCACTAATATAAATTGATAGTTTCATCAAAACAAGCAAACTATGCATCAAAAACAGGATCTGTCTAAAACAGAACAGTCTGTAATAATCTGAACATTCACCATACTTATGATACTTGAAACATTCTACCAAAATTAGGAAAAATAAAAAACAATTATAGGAAGACAGTGCAAAAAGAATCAGAACCATTTGACGTTCCAGCTAAAAACGTAAAATCGCGCACTACAGCCAAAGTTTATGTCCTGCATCGTACAAACCATCAAGCAAATGTAAACATCCTAAAGGCAAACCTTGGCACATTATTTTTATATTTAAACCTTATAAAAGCACACAACAGAAATAAATGACTCTCTAAAACTTCCGGGTTGTCTCCCTGGCAGCGCTTTCTTTAAAGCCATTAAGCTAGGCATATAGTGCTCAAGTAATGAATCCACCCGGATCCCAAGGTATATCAAAGCCAATTTTAATTAACAATGATTTGTAATTTAGTGGTGAGCACAAGGTAACATATATCATGTAATGACGAAGTCTAACTCTCTTCCTATGCATCGACATGTCATAAAAGAACAATTCATGCACATAAAGTAAGGGCCAATGCATAGTATAAATAGTTTCTTGCAATTTTATCATATTGAACATAGAGAGGTGGAGATATAGTTCCTATCTCATAATAATTGCAAGTAGGAGCAGCAAGCACATGCATATTATATTTATCAAAATCATCATGTGCAACGGTAAAAGGCAACCCATCAATATATTCCTTAATAAGAGCAAACTTCTCCGATATAGTCTAGTTGGGAGAATTCAAAAAGATGATAGGACTATCATGTGTGGATGCAACAGCAACAATTTCATGTTTAACATAAGGAACTATAGCAAGTTCATATCCATAAGCATAATTCATATTGGCATCTTGGCCACAAGCATAGCAAGCATAATCAAAAAGGGATATTTCAAGAGAATCAACGGGATCATAACAATCATTATAGCAATCATCCTCGGGTAAGAATGAAGGGAAATTAAACAATGTATGAGTTGAAGAGTTACTCTCATTAGAAGATGGGCACGGGTAGCTAATCCACTCTTCCTCCTTTTGTTCTTCGCTCTCCTCCTCATCCTTTTCATCCAATGAGCTCACAGTTTCATCAATTTCTTCTTCCATAGACTCCTGCAAAATATTAGTCTCTTCTTGGACAGTGGAGACTTTCTCAATAAGCGCATTAATATAGGAATTATATTCATAATTATTATAGCAATATTTAAAGATAGCTAAATTTTCAGGCCTATAAACATCATCATTATAAGCTTCATGCTTTTCAAACAAAGATTCAATTTCATAAGCACCCTTAAAAGCAACAAATTCTTCTATTTGTTCCACATCATAGTAATCATATATACCATTAGCATAAGAAGCTAAGGTTTCATTATCATTAAATTCACATGAAAAGGGAAGGTGTGGAGCCTTCACCTTAGAGCAACAAGTATAATCATATCTCAAGCATAGTTGCCTAGCATACCAATTCAATATATGAATTTGATCTCATAATAGTTTCCATTTTTGTGTCAAGCGGTAATCCCTAAAGTATTCACATTGATCCAACGTTACTCCCATTACATAATTGAATGGGGTTTTCTCAGGATTATTAAAGTAGTACATAATATTTTTCACATAACCAGCATCGAGGGTTTTAGGAGGTTCCCCATCTCCATGAGTAGCAAGTACACCTAATTTTTTTGGTATTTCGTGTTCCATACACTACCAGAATCAGCTACTTTGCCATCTGCCAGCTCTTTGCCGTCTGCTAGCAGACGGCAATGAGCAAATAAGCGGACGGCAAAGGGGGGCCGACGGCAAAGATTTAACATAATGTTAACAGCCGCGCCTCACCCCGCCCCCTCTCTCTCTGTTTCTCTCCCTCACACGCACGCCGCCGCCCCCACCACTCACTGCCGCCACGTCGCCCCACCATCCTGCCGCCCCACCGGCCCCCCGCCCCGTCGCCGCTGCCGCCCGGCGCCGTCGCCCCATCACCCGGCGCCCCACCGGTCCCCCGCCCTGCCGCCCTGCCGTCTCGG
>NC_041388.1:675616145-675616663 GCF_002162155.2 Triticum dicoccoides | reverse complement strand
TTTAGGTTTAGGTTTAGTTTTAGTTTAGTATTAGGTTTAGATTTAGTTTTTTCCTTTTTTTCTGTTTTTTAGTTTTAGGTTTATGTTTAGTTTAGATTTAGTTTTAGTTTTAGTTTTAGTTTTAGATTTAGGTTTAGGTTTAGGTTTAGTTTAGTTTTAGGAAAGAATAAGATGAGAAAAAGAGGAGAGGAGGAGAAGAAGAAGAGGAGGAAAAATGAAAGGAAGAAGAAGAAGAGGAGGAGGAGAAGAAAAAAGAAGAAGAGGAAGAAGAAGAAGAAGAAGAAGAAGAAGAAGAAAGAAGAAGAAGAAGAAGAAGAAGAAGAAGAAGAAGGAAAAAAGGAAGAAAAGGAAGAAAAGGAAGAAGAGGAAGAAGAAGAAAAGGAAAAAAGAGGAAAAAAACCCGACCCGACCCGGCACCCCGACACGACACCCTGACCCCGAGACCCCGACCCCGACACCCCGACCCCGAGCCTGACCCGACACCCCGACCCCGACACCGACACGGCACCCCGACCCCG
>NC_041388.1:675613852-675615744 GCF_002162155.2 Triticum dicoccoides | reverse complement strand
AACAGCACCCCGACCCCGACACGGCACCCCGACACCGACACGACACCCCGACCCCCGACACCTCCCAAAAAGGTGTTCTTTGGCCTTCCAGAGGCCGACGGGGTCATATATTTGTGAATTATTAGTTAGGTCATATATTTTTCAATTTTGTTATGAAAAACATCATATATAATTGTGTTGATCGGGTAGTTTTAAATGTGCAGTTGTTTCATCGCTGCGAGGTTTGGTGTTCGACGACCTCGCCATGCGTTTGACGAGCTCTGCCCCTTCGTTCGTGGGTGAGCACAAATGACATGTCCTCCTCCTCCATTAATTATTTGATCTATTCCGATGAAACTTGATAGCTAGCTATATATGTGTCTTGAATCATCAGTATGTGTAACCAATATGTGTCTCCCGTTCGACAGCGTCATAATTATAAATATGCATGCATTTGCATATTTATAACCTTGATTCTTTCGAATTGTCCAACGCTATCCATGGACAGCCCGAGTATGTGTAGATTGGGTTCGTTTTCCCATATGCTTTGCTCCGGATCCGACGCATAAATTTCGTCAGTGCCTCCCCTGTTGTTCTCCGGGTACACATCCTCTCTGTTTATTGCAGAGACGTGTATCAGGAGAATAGCGGGGAGGTGCTGCCGAAATTTTGCGTCGGATCAGGAGCATAGCATGGGAAAATGAACCCAATCTACACATCCATGGGTGGGATTAGGACCTATCATTACCTATTAGAGTGTAGGTTGCATGGACGTAATAAAATTGACAAAGTAGATCAACTGATGAATATATACATGGTGAATTACATATATAATTGTTGTGTGTCCAGTAGCTCTGAAAGTCAAGATGAGTGATCGTGCGTGGATGTATACCGGTCACACTGGTCAGAACAAATGGAGCGCTGAATGGTTCACAAAAACCAAGGGGTTTGTGCAAGCCGCATTTGCAAATGGCCAGAACAAAACCTGGTGCCCCTGTTTCCGGTGCGGCAATTGGGAAAAGAGGACAGAGACTGAAATGGGCAAACTCCTGCAGAACAGTGGTTTTACGCCCGATTATACGGTGTGGACATTTCATGATGAGTCTGCCTAACGTGACCGAGCTGAGGTGGATCGTCGTCGCACCGACGAGCATGGTATCGGGATGGAAAACATGGTGCAAGACTATGATGATGCTCGGGATTCGGACGAGGAGATGGAGGAATCTGCAAAGGCCTTCAATGAAATGTTGGAGTCTTCAAAACATCCACTCCACGAGCACACTGAGCTTTTTTAGTTGGATGCCATCTCACAAGTAATGGCTCCGAAGGCTCAGTTCAAGTTGGGCAGAGAATGCTATGACACAATTATGATAGTATTTGGACGCTTTCTACCCAAAGGCCATGTAATGCCTGCAAACCTGTACCAGTCGGACAAAATCCTCCATGCACTGAAGATGCCCTATGAGAAGATACATGCATGTGAAAAAGGATGTGCCTTATTTAGGCTTGACTATGCGGACTTGAACTATTGTCCCATTTGCAAGTCTTCCAGGTATATTGTGGTAGACAACGGTATGGGTGAGAAGACATAGACCAAAATCCCCGTTAGTGTTCTTCGGTATATGCCAATCGTACCAAGACTTCAACGTCTTTTCATGGTCGAAGAGACGGCCAGACAGATGACATGGCACAAAATAGGCAAAAGAACCGAACTAGATGCAGATGGGAATCTGATGATGGTACACACATCGGATGGTGTTGCATGGAAAAAGTTTGATGAATTACATGCTGACAAAGCGGCAGATCTGAGGCATCCTCGAGTCGGCATCAGCACGGATGGGTTCAGTGTGTTTGGTATGACGGCAGCCCAATACAGTTGTTGGCCCGTATTTGTCTTTCCACTGATTCTCCCC
>NC_041388.1:675589168-675613575 GCF_002162155.2 Triticum dicoccoides | reverse complement strand
GCAAAGAAAGAACATTTTCCTAACGTTGATAATTCCAGGGCCCAACTATCCGGGGAAAAATATGAATGTGTACATGCAGCCGCTTAAGGACGAATTGCAAGAAGCCTGGGATAATGGATTCAAGACATACAACGCCTATAGCAAACGGAACTTCATAATGCGTGTCTGGTACATGTACTCGACGCATGACTTGCCGGCGTATGCGCTATTCGTTGGCTGGTGTGTGCATGGAAGGTTCCCGTGCCCCACATGCAAGGGAGCTCTTGAGTTTCGTTGGCTTCAGGCCGGTCGCAAGTTTTCTTGCTTTGACATGCATAGACAGTTCCTGGATCCTCGCCATAAGTTCAAGAAAGACAAGAAGAACTTCATCAGGGGTAGAGTTGTCAAAAACTCTACATCACCTGCATTGACAGGCCAACAGACCCTGGATCAGTTAAACGCTCTCGAGCCAGATCCACAACGTCCAGGGTACTTCAAGGGGTATAATACTAAGCACACATGGACTCACAAAACATGCTTATGGGATCTGCCTTACTTCAAAGACCTCCTTTGCCCACACAACATCGACGTGATGCACACTGAGAAGAATATCGCCGAGGCACTTTTTGGTACATTGTTCGGCATAGATGGGAAGTCAAAGGATAATACTAAGGCTAGAGTCGATCTGGAGGCGCTATGTGATAGGCCGTTACAAAACATGAAAGAACCGAAAGGAAAGCAGAACTGGACGAAGCCAAAGGCATGGTTCAATCTTGGAAGGCCAGCTATGAGGGAAATTATCTTGTGGGTGCAACATCAGTTGATGTTCCCCGATGGGTATGCAGCGAATCTAAAGAGGGGAGCGAATCTTGATAAACTGAAGATATTTGGTCTCAAGAGTCATGATCGGCACATATGGATTGAGCGGGTAATGCCGGTGATGTTGCGTGGCTTCATCCCTGAGGATGAATGGCTAGTACTGGTAGAACTCAGCTATTTCTTCCGTGTTCTTTGTGCGAAAGAACTATCGCCTGGCGTGCTAGAAGAACTGGAAGAGTTGGCGCCGGAGTTGATCTGCAAGTTAGAGAAGATCTTTCCACCGGGCTTCTTTAATCCAATGCAGCATTTGATTTTGCATCTCCCGACCGAGGCAAGATTGGGGGGCCCGTGCAAAATCGTTGGTGCTACCCAACTGAGAAGATGCAGAAGACGCTTCGAGAAAAATGTAAAAATAAACGTAGAATTGAAGCATCAATGGCTGAGGCATTCATCACAGAGGAGGCGGAAAACTTCGTAACAGCACACTACGAAGCCAAAAATCGTCATTTGCATAATCCGAAGCCTCGGTACAATGCTGACGACCCTAAAAAGGGTGGATCCAACCTCAGCCTATTCAAAGGGAATCTCTCACCAGATAGTGTTTCACATCCAGTATCTTTGGATAACGAAGAATGGCGGACCATTTCGTTGTATATCTTCAACAACCTGATAGAAGTGCGGCCGTACATCGAGTAAGTTCTCGGTACATTGTTTCGCAACTTCTATTTCCTTTGAACTACTCTTATTCCTGGATATGTCATACAGTCGATACGTCGCCATATTCTCGTATGGAGCGGAGATCCAAAAGGATTCCGTCGAAGAGTATGAGCTGCTCGCAAAGCAAGGAGGCGGCTATCCCGGTTTCATCTCTTGGTTCAAACAAACGGTAATTTTTATTAGACAATTTCATTTCATTCGCTAATTTGTGCGTAATGCAACAATCCTTTCATATTAAACTTGTAGGCTAATTCAGAGTCTATGGACGTCGAATTGAGACAAGTCGCTAATGGTTTTGACTATAAGGTCCGTTCATTTGACAAGTACGACATCAACGGGTATCGCTTTTGTACCTATGGCAAAGAGCTATCTATGGACGACCGAAAGTCTACAAATTGTTGTGTATCTGCTATCGGCGAAGGAGGTACTGAGTATTATGGGAGAGTTGAAGCAATTTATGAACTTCTGTTCTATGGTGAAAACCCACCGAATGTCGTAGTCTTCAAATGTTATTGGTTTCAGCCGAAGGAGACTAGAAGGACTCATGAACATATAGGGCTAGTTGAAATCAACCAAAGCACCCATTTAGATGTTCCTGATGTCTATATTACGGCTCAATAGGTGACCCAAGTATTCTATCTACCGTCGGCCTGCCAAACTAATCCAAATCTGAAAGGTTGGGATGTCGTTTATGAAGTGCCGCCACGTGCTAGACTTTCTCCCCCAAAGGAAGAGGATTATGAACCTCACATTAACCCAGACACATATGAAGGAGAATTCTTCCAAGAGACATGTCTTTCCAAAAAGCGTTTCAAGAACCGCTATACTTCACCCCAAAACATTGAAGTAGACAGCGACAATGAATCCGACATCACCCCAGAGGAGGAACAAGAAGAGCCGGAACAAGCAGAGGTTACTGCTGCGGATGACCTGTCAATGCTTGACCGATTACGTCAAGGTGGCCTTGCACATGTTGATGCCAATGAACCCTATGAGCCCATCATTGATTATGGTGATGATGATGATTATGCATTTATTGATGATACTGGTCAAGATTATTAGTAGTGTCAGGTATTCAATTTTTTATGTTGTACTTGATGATGATACACTTAAGTTATATACATATTATTATTCATGTCGGTACTTTTTTTATGTTGTACTAATTTTGTTTATTCTTTGTCATGGCAGGTGTTGAAAGATGGTGGGCGCTGGTCGGGAGCGCACCGAGGCCCCTTCTTCGTCGGCGCGTGGTGCGAGGTCTTCCATTCCACACGCACCTCTCCGCCGAGCGTTGCTGGACAGTATGGCGACACCGCCGGGCCCTTCTTCATCGACCGCGGTGCCCAGCAGGGGACGAGGTAAGAAGAAGAGAGGAGGTGGAGCACGTGGTCGCGGGAGAGGAGGTAGGGTGACTCTTACGGCGCCTTCCTCGCCGCCGCCCCCAGCTGTTTCACCCGAGCACGTGACTGCTAGGGTGGACTCATCTGAGGAGGAGGCTGCACGGACTCCGGTCCACAGGTCTTCGGCCCACAGGCCTCGGGTCGACGGGCCTTCGGCCCACGAGACCCCAGAGGAGCACACGTCTGGATGGGGTAACTGGTCGGGTCAGCCTAAGGAGCCGAGTGGCCATGCTGATGATGGCGGGGAGCCGAGTGGCCATGCTGATGATGGCGGGGAGCCGACTGATTTGGAGGAGCAGGGGGAGGAGGGGGCAACGTCTACCAGCATGGTGCTACACGGCTCCCGTCCGTGCCGGCGACCCACGAGCATAGGTGGTTGATTTTCCCTGATGGGGAGAGGTAAGTGCATTTAATCTTTTTGTACCTTCTGCATTCACGTTTCTTCAAATAACTGATGTGTTGGCCTTGTCATGCTGCAGGGGTTGGGACCACCATGAAAGTGTCCGCCGGCCCAACTCCGTCCTTGGAGTTCTGATTCGGCAAAACTTCCCGGGGTTTGTCACGTTGCCTGGTGAGGGTCGGCTTCCAGAGGTTGGATTGACTTGGGAGCACTACTTGGCTGCCCCGGCCCTGCCGGGTGAGATTATCGACGGTGTCTTGTGCGAGACGAGGGCAGACGTGGTGATCAGAAAGTTCTGGGTAATTGCTCCTTTACACAATTAAAAATCTTCAACTAGCTAGTTATTAATTGTACTAATCAATATTGTCTCATTTGATTGCAGGCATTCTACAGGTGTGAGGAGGGATACGAGGAGGAGGCGGAAGATGTTATCCACAAGGAGTGCAAGCGCCTACTTCAGAACTTACGGCATGAGGTTCGAGTGCAGGATGTTCGAGACTACTACGCCGGGCGTGGTATCAAGAAGCCCAAGCAGGAGTGCCGTGATAAGTTCTTGAGTAAGGAGCAGTACATGAAGGTAATTCTTAAGGCCTTGTACTTACTTCCTTCATTTAGTAATTCATAGACATAGCGCTCAAGTTTCTATTTTCTAACTTAGGCCCCTCCGAGATGGTGTGCGGATCGGATGGATTGTTGGGAGGTGTTGGTCAATGCGTGGTGCTCAAAAGAATGGCTGGCCACCCACAAAGAGGCCAAGGACAAACGTGCCCAAATGGAAGGTGTGCCACACCACCAAGGCAGCTCCAACTTATTTCAGTACGGGCGGAACTGGGTATGTGGTTTGCTTCATGATTCATGCAATTCATTCATCATGCTAGCTTTAGCCCTTTAATTACTAATTTACTTTGTTTCTCTCTTTCAGGCACGCTACAATAAGGCGGATAAGGTGCCAGAGGTGTACGACCTGTATGCCATGGCCCACACTAGCCCTTACAAGAAAGTCAAGGCATTCTCTGCGTCTGACCTCGATGATCCAAAGAACTTCACCAACATCTCCGCCCACGACAAGCTCGTGCAATATAAAGATCAGGGGAAGGCAAGGAAAGGGGAGGACTTTAACCCGAGCCAGGGTCCCATTGATACAGAGCTACTGATGATATCTGGTGGCGGGAGGTCCCATGGCTCCATAGCCATGGGAGATGGACTTATCCGTTGTCCTAGCACTCTCCCGAAGATCAAGGCGCGCCAGTCGAGCTCCGCTCCTGAGATAAGGCCTCGTGAACGGCCAATCCAACTCGCCTTCAAGGTTAGTTATACGTACTCAGCTATCTTTCTCCATTACATTGTGTGCGCTTCCATCAATGATTACAAATGGTCATGTGAGTGGTGTTGCAGGCTGCTATACAGAGTGAGAGATATAGAACGGAGAAACTTCTGGCGGAGGCGGCGGAGAGGCAGCGGGAGTTGGAGGAGAGGACGACAAAGATGTTGGAGGAGGAGAGGGCACGGAATGACATGCAGGCAAGGGCCATGTACGAGCTCCTTGCGGTAAGTTTCTTCTACAGATTACTTGCTAGTCTTAACATTTGAGTCTCATTACTAACTAGTATGACTCTGTTGTGAAAACCAAATGTGCAGTCTGTGTGCGAGAAGTCCGGTCAGACCGCTCCGCCGATGCCAGTGATTGCTCCTGGGAGCACGGTGAGTTTAATTTGAATGGACATTACTTGCTAGTCTTAACATTTGAGTGTCATAATGCTAACGAGACATTGGAAATGATCTTTGGTGCAGCTTAACTCCAGAAATGCATCGCACGATCCTTCTCCAGCTACCGGCGCGAGCCAGCCCGCTCCTACACCTCCGTGATCACGGTAAGTTTCTCTAGTGTTTTGCTTAACAAATGCATAAAGACCTAGACTTAGCTTTATTTCCTCCAATATGCTTACCATAATGACCTAGAGTTAGCTTCTTTTCCTCCAAAATGACTTAATAAGCTTACTGACCTCATAAACCATCCATTTTACCTAAGTTAGCTCTAAAACGATATGTACTTAGCTTAATTATGTCAAAAATTGCATAATTAGCTTAGTTAGCTCATAAACAATCCATTTTACCTAAGTTAGCTCTAAATGACTCATTTTACCTTAGTTAGCTTACAAGTGATCCAATTTATCCAAGTTAGCTCTGAAATGACCCATTTTACGTAGATTAGCTCCTAAATGATCCATTTTACCTACGTTAGCTTTAAAGTGACCCATTTCACCTAGGTTAGCTCCAAAATGACCCATTTCACCTAGGTTAGCTCCAAAATGACCCATTTCACCTAATTTAGCTCAAAAACGATCCATTTTACCTTAGTTGGCTCAAAAACGTGGCATTTCACCTTAGTTAGCTCATAAACGACCCATTTCAACTAAGTTAGCTCCAAAATGATCAATTTCACCTAGGTTAGCTCCAAAATGATCAATTTCACCTAGGTTAGCTCATAAACGACCCATTTCACCTAACTTAGCTCCAAAATGATCCATTTCACCTAGGATAGCTCATAAACTACCAATTTCACCTAGGTTATCTCATAAATGATACATTTCACCTAAGTTAGCTAATAAATGGCATATACTTCTTCTTCTTCTAGTCTTCTTCTTCTTCTATTCTTCTTCTTCTATTCTTTTTCTTCTAGTCTAATTCTTCTTCTAGTCTTCTTTTTCTAACTTTCTTATTTGTCATTTTGCAGGTTTCATTCACTTCACGGAAGCCAGCTTCCTATGATGGATTGCTTGTTTTTTCCTTTGATGCACTTCTTGTATTCTGCTCGCTTGCTATGATGAAACTAGATTGCTATGATGAAACTTTGCATATTGTAATATGTATGGATCGATGGAACTATGTGCAACCTACTATGTATGGATGGATGGATATTTATTATGTTGGATATATATGTGCTGGATATTTGTGTGATGGATATATATGTGCTGTGATATATTTGCTGTGATAATTGTTGGATATAAGAAAAACAGAATAAAAAAGAGGCAGTGCAGGCTCTTTGCCATCCGCGGCAGACGGCAAAGACCCCTTTGCCGTCGGTGGCAGACGACAAAGGGGGCACGTGGCACCCACCTGTGCTTCCTGAGGGATGGGCCATTTGGCAAATTTGCCTACCGTGGCGGACGGCAAAGCTAAGCTGATGGCAAAGACTTTGCCTTTGCCGTCCGCCGGGCAGACGGCAAAACACAGCGGGCGCTGACATATTGCTGACGTCAACTGGCGGACGGCAAAGTGGCGCTCAAATTTGCCGTCCGCTAGCGGACGGCAAAGGCCGCTGTTAGCCGCCTAACGGACTAACATGCAGTATTTTGCCGTCCCTCCTCTTTGCCGTCTGCCGCTGTAGGCAAAGGGCTCTTTGCCGTCCGCCATAAGAAGCAGACGACAAAGGACCTGTTTGCCGACCCTGTCTTTGTCGTCACTGTTTGCCGTCCGCCGCTGACGGCAAAGCTCTTTGTCGTCAGCCGTCCGTGCCTTTGCCGTCCGCCGTGGTAGACAGCAAAGTACTGGATTCCTTTAGTGATATCCATAACTAAAGATAGAAAACAACTAAGAACAGCAAATAAAAATTACTTAGTGATAAAGCAAACAAGCACACACGAGAATATTCACCCCAAGCTATTGCTCCCCGGCAACGGCGCCAGAAAAAGGTCTTGATAACCCACAAGTTTAGGGGATCGCAACAGTTTTCGATAAGTAAGAGTGTCGAACCCAACGAGGAGCTAAAGGTAGAACAAATATTCCCTCAAGTTCTATCGACCACCGATACAACTCTATGCACGCTTGACGTTCGCTTTACCTAGAACAAGTATGAAACTAGAAGTACTTTGTAGGTGTTGTTGGATAGGTTTGCAAGATAATAAAGAGTACGTAAATAAAAAGTAGGAGCTGTTTAGATAAAGAAACGATAAATTAAATATAGCGAGTGTGGAAAAGTGGTGGCAGGAGTTGCGAAATTGTCCCTAAGCAATTGACTACTTTACTAGACTGATAACAAGTATTATGTGGGAGAGGCCACTGCTAGCATGTCATCCCTGACTTGGAATTCTATGCACTTATGATTGGAACTATTAGCAAGCATCCGCAACTACTAATGTTCATTAAGGTAAAACCCAACCACAGCATTAAGATATATTGGTCCCCCTTCAATCTCGTATGCATCAATTTCTATGTTAGGTTGAAGCTTCTATCACTCTTGCCCTCCAATACATAGTCCTATCAACATACAACTAACCCTAGGGTGTGATCCACGCGCACAATCATATGATGGGCACCAAAGGACAGCAACATAACCACAAGAAAATTAAATCAATCATAGCAATTCATCAACCACTGATAGGACAACGAAAATCTACTCAGACATCATAGGATGGCAACACATCATTGGATAATAATATGAAGCATAAAGCACCATGTTCAAGTAGAGGGTACAGCGGGTTGCGGGAGAGTGGACCGCTGTAGATAGAGGGGGGAAGGTGATGGAGATGTTGGTGAAGATGGCGGAGGTGTTGGTGTAGATCGTGGTGATGATGGTGGCCCCCGGTGGCACTCCGGTGCCACCGGAAGCGAGAGGGAGAGCCCCCTCCTCCTTCTTCTTCTTCCTTGACCTTCTCCCTAGATGGGAGAAGGGTTTCCCCTCTGGTCCATGGTCTCCATGGCGTGGGAGGGGCGAGAGCCCCTCCGAGATTGGATCTGTCTCTCTGTCTCTCTCTGTTTCTGCGTTCTCAGATTCTTCCCTTTCACCGTTTCTTATATTCCCGGAGATCCGTAACTCCGATTGGGCTGAAATTTTGACACGGTCTCTATTCAGAAATTAGCTTTCTTGCGGAGAAAGAAGGGCATCAACCGCCTTACGGGGTGGCCACGAGGGTCAGGGGCGCGCCTGCCTCCCCAGGGCACGCGCCCCTACCTCGTGGGCCCCTCGAGCATCATCTCGCGTGGATTCTTCTTCCCAAAAATCATATATATTCCAAAAAAAGTCTCCGTCAATTTTATCCTGTTTGGACTCTGTATGATATGGATATTCTGCGAAACAAAAAACATGCAACAAACAGGAACTGGCACTAGGCACTGCATCAATATGTTAGTCCCAAAAATAGTATAAAAAGTTGCCAAAAGTATATGAAAGTTGTAGAATATTGGCATGGAACAATCAAAAATTATAGATACGATAGAGACGTATCAATCACTCGTGTCTTAATATTCATGCCATGATTAGATATGTGATCAAGATTATGCTAGGTAGCATTCCACATCAAAAATTATCTTTTTATCATTTACCTACTCGAGGACAAGCATGAATTAAGCTTGGGGATGCTGATACGTCTCCGTCGTATCTATAATTTTTGATTGTGCCATGCCAATATTCTACAACTTTCATATACTTTTGGCAACTTTTTATACTATTTTTGGGACTACATATTGATCTAGTGCCCAGTGCCAGTTCCTGTTTGTTGCATGTTTTTTGTTTCGCAGAATATCCATATCAAACGGAGTCTAAACAGGATAAAAACTAATGGAGATTTTTTGGAATATATATGATTTTTGGGAAGAAAAATCCATGCGAGACGGTGCCCGAGGTGGCCACGAGGCAGGGGGCGCGCCTGCCCCCTGGGCGCGCCCCTAACCCTCGTGGCCACCCCGTAAGGCGGTTGATGCCCTTCTTTCGCCGCAAGAAATCTAATATACAGATAGAGATCGTGTTAAAATTTCAGCCCAATCGGAGTTACGGATCTCCGGGAATATAAGAAACGGTGAAAGGGTAGAATCTGAGAACGCAGAAACAGAGAGAGACAGAGAGACAGATCCAATCTCGGAGGGGCTCTCGCCCCTCCCATGCCATGGAGGCCAAGGACCAGAGGGGAAACCCTTCTCCCATCTAGGGAGGAGTTCAAGGAAGAGGAAGACGAAGGGGCCCCCTCTCCCCTTCTCTTTCGGTGGTGTCGGAACGCTGTCGTGGCCATCATCATCATCACCGCGATCTACACCAACACCTCCGCCATATTCACCAACATCTCCATCACCTTCCCCCCTCTATCTACAGCAGTCCACTCTCCCGCAACCCGCTGTACCCTCTACTTGAACATGGTGCTTTATGCTTCATATTATTATCCAATGATGTGTTGCCATCCTATGATGTCTGAGTAGATTTTCGTTGTCCTATCGGTGGTTGATGAATTGCTATGATTGATTTAATTTGCTTGTGGTTATGTTGCTGTCCTTTGGTGCCCATCATATGAGTGCGCGCGTGGATCACACCCTAGGGTTAGTTGTGTGTTGATAGGACTATGTATTGGAGGGCAAGAGTGACCGAAGCTTCAACCTAGCATAGAAATTGATGCATACGGGATTGAAGGGGGACCAATATTTCTTAATGCTATGGTTGGGTTTTACCTTAATGAATGTTAGTAGTTGCGGATGCTTGCTAATAGTTCTAATCATAAGTGCATAGAATTCCAAGTCAGGGATGACATGCTAGCACTGGCCTCTCCCACATAATACTTGCTATCGGTCTAGTATAGTAGTCAATTGCTTAGGGGCAATTTCACAACTCCTACCACCACTTTTCCACTCTCGCTATATTTACTTTATTGTTTCTTTATCTAAACAGCCCCTACTTTTTATTTACGTAATCTTTATTATCTTGCAAACCTATCCAACAACACCTACAAAGTACTTCTAGTTTCATACTTGTTCTAGGTAAAGAAAACGTCAAGTGTGCGTAGAGTTGTATCGGTGGTCGATAGAACTTGAGGGGATAATTGTTCTGCCTTTAGCTCCTCGTTGGGTTTTATACTCTTACTTATCGAAAACTGTTGCGATCCCCTATACTTGCGGGTTATCATAGCCCTACCTAGGCACAACAGAGAGGTAAACACGCCGGTCTAAATCCTATGGCACAAGGGTCTGGGCCCATCGCCCATTGCACACCTGCACGTTGCATACGCGGCCGGCGAGCAGACCTAGCCTCCATTATACAAGAGCAGGCGTTCCAATCCAACCCGGCGCGCGTTGCTCAGTCGCTGACGTCACGAAGGCTTCGGCTGATACCACGACGTCGAGTGTCCATAACTGCTCCCGCGTAGTTGGTTAGTGCGTATAAGCCAATGGCCAGACTCAGATCAAATACCAAGATCTCGTTAAGCATGTTATTTTGAAGTAACCGCGAACGCCGACCAGGACTAGGCCCACCTCTCTCCTAGATGGTCTCAACCTACCCTGTCGCTCCGCCACAAAGATCCACTCAGAGTGCCGTCGGGACAAATGTCCTTTCAGACCCAATCCGTGAATCATTCACGGGTACTCTACGAGCCGACCCGACTTTAGTCACCACAGGTATCATATAATATGCATAAGTATATACCCGTGATCATCTTTCGAGTGATCACGACCCGATAGTATAGCATGGCAGACGAACAAGGACGTAGGGCCACTGATGATAAACTAGCATCCTATACTAAGCATTTAGGAATGCAGGTACGGTATCAATAACTGTAGCAACAATGACAGGCTATGCATCAGGATAGGATTAACGGAAAGAGTAACATGTTACACTACTCTAATGCAAGCAGTAGAGAGAAGAATAGGCGATATCTGGTGATAAGGGGGGGGGGGGCTTGCCTGGTTGCTCTGGCAAGAAGGAGGGGTCATCTTCGATGTAGTCGAACACACGGACATCGGCAGCGGTCTCGGGGTCTACCGGAAATAAGTAATGGAAGGGGAACACAATAAATAACAGAGCAATCAATTGTAACACAAAGCAAGATGCGGCAATACGTTGTGCTAGGGGTGACCTAACGTAGGGACAAGTGATACCGGTGAAGAGGGGAAACATTCGGGAAAGTATCCCCAGTGTTTTGCATTTTCGAACAAATGAACCAGAGGGGGAAAGTTGCATGTTCTCTATGCTAGGGATGTGTGGTGGACGAACGGGCTGTGTATTCGGATTCGTCTCGAAATTCTGAGCAACTTTCATGTACAAAGTATTTTCATCCGAGATACGGTTTATTTTATATTATTTTTCAAAGTTTTTGTTTATTTCCTAGGATTTCCTAGATTCATTTAATAATTCGAATAAATAGCTAAATGGATAAGGGTACCCAAAAGTGTACCCAGCCAAAGGGCAAATTTGACAATTTTGACCTTAGGACGAAATGAATTCACGGAATGAACTGCCCGTGAAACTATTTCACAGCTCTGGCCCTTTTGTGTAGCGCCCGCCACGCAGGCGCCACACCCTACGGTGCAACGCCCAGCTCTGGGGCGTTGCACGCCTGTCCACTGTGGCAGCCCTTGGGCCCGCACCCAGTAGTGCAGTGCCTCCGAGCTAGGCGCCACACATGTAATGTGCAGCGCCCGGACCGTAGGCGCTGCACTATGACTTAGATGCCAGCCGCCCCTCCCCCCCCTCCCCCCACCCCACCCATTCGTTCCAGCAGTTACAGAACAGGCGCGCCGGCGGCTTCCTCCTCTCCCCCTCTCAATCCCCTCTCCCAAATCCTTCAGACCCGATGATTTGGTCTGTGCATTTCTTCACCAATCCATCCTAGAAGGTACTATCCTCTGATCCCCTTCTTTCTATCCATAGAAAATATGATATTTAGAAGATTTGGGGAATCCTTGTTTGATTAGATTAGATTTGAATCTTGCATGTATTAGAACTTTTCATGTATTACAACCCTTGTTTGTTTGATTTGTGGAACCCTAGTTTAGTTTATGGAAGAGTTATTTGTATGAAGTAGGCATAGTTTATGGAAAAGTTATTTGTATGAAGTAGGCCTAGTTATTTGTGAAATCCTAGTTTATTAGTTTTGTTTGATTTGATATGCTTGGATACATAGATTGGTACAGTTGCATCAAGTAGGCGTACTTTAGTTTATTTGTATTCAAAAGATAATTGTGTTGACAAGAAAGCTTTCTTTCAAAATTGTTAGGATGGTTTGGCTTCTTGATGATCACTGGGACAAACAACACCGGTCGTACGCTATGGCGGTGGAGCAGCGGGTAATAATGAAAGTGGCCTGTTTTATGAATTTCGTATTTATTTCAAACACAAATGCCCCATATGTAATGTTATGAATTGTTTGTTTGTAGGAGCTTGCACCTTTGAAGCTTCGTTCTCACGGGGTCACCCTTGGGTGGATGCTCTATGATGAGCGATACACACCGTATGTAAGGGAGACAGGACTTCTCCCTTTCATTCATATGGTCAGACGGTCGACGCCACCCAACAATGCTCCAGCACTCACCGCGCTTATTGATCATTGGCGGCCGGAGACACATAGTTTCCATCTACGGACCGGGGAGATGACAGTGACGCTCTAGGATATTGCTATGATCACCGGTCTTCCTATCAATGGGAATCCTCTATGTATGAGCACCGATTCCGATGGGTGGCGCGCGCAGATGCATGCCCTTATCGGTATGGTTCCTCCAGAGCCTCCGGAGCCTCTTTTTTTTCAGCTGCAATTGCCCAAAGCTTCATGGTTCCTTCTTCAAAATCCTTTTGACGCTTCTTATGTGCCTCCTCACATTTCCTCACCAATGCTTGCTCCCTAGCGCGCATCGCATTTGACGCTCTCTCTTCTTCCCTCCTCTTCTCCTCAAGCTCCTCTTCCTTCTTCTTCTTTAGCTTGGCTGCATCCTCCTCTCTAAGCTTCTTCGCAGCCTTCTCCCACCATCCCGCCATCTCATCTTCGCCATCCTCCTTCATTGTTGGTTTGTTGGGTTGGGAAGCCGCCATACCTACAATGAGTGAAACATAATGGTTAGTAAAGATAATAAAAACAAATGGAAGCACATGTAAAAGAAGAACATATGAAAAACAAGAACATATGAAAAACAAGAACATTTGAAACATTATAGTTAGTGAGCAACATACGGAAATGGTCCATCGAGGTATCCAAACATTCCTCTATAACGACCTTGCCCTTGTCCATCACCACGGCCAAGTCCATCACCAAGGCCAAGACCATCACCACGGCCAAGACCATCACCACGGCCAACACCACCACCACGAGCTCTACCACCACCACGGCCTAGACTACCACCACCACGGCCTCTTGTAAGTCCTAGTTGCCGACCTCTTTGTTGCCTAGATCCTCTTTTACTAACACTTGGTTGGCTTGGCACTTGTTGGCTACCACTTGGTTGGCTTGGCACTTGTTGGCTACCACTAGGTTGGCTCCCACTTGGTTGGCTTGGCACTTGTTGGCTACCACTAGGTTGGCTCCCACTTGGTTGGCTTGGCACTTGTTGGCTACCACTAGGTTGGCTCCCACTTGGTTGCCTTGGCACTTGTTGGCTACCACGTTGTTGGCTCCCACTTGGTTGCCTTGGCACTTGTTGGCTACCACGTTGTTGCCTTTGCACTTGTTGGCTACCTCTTGGTTGGCTTGGCACTTGTTGGCTACCACTTGGTTGGCTCCCTTGTGTAGCTCCTTGTTGGCTAGTGCTTGCATCATTTTTCTTGGACCTTTTCCTTGGTTTCGTACATTTTCTTTTGTTGTGGCCATGACCTTTGCAATCCCCACAATGGGAGCTCTCACGAGGCTCTTGGAATTGATCGTTTCCCGCTTCGCGGCGGCCACCATGGCCCCATCCGTCCATGTCGCCTCTAAAACGCTTTGTTTTACGTCTACCCCGTGTAACAACCTTCAACTCCGGATCCGACCATAGTTGAACTCCATGGTACTCCAGCCATTGTGATTGGTCAAAGTATGGGTGGAAGCGGGGAGCCCATGTTTTCTTGACCGTCATGATTGAGAACTCCAACTCCCTCACGGTGCGTGGGTGATTGATGTCCACATTTCTAACGCGACTGGCGGTATACAAATGTGAGCATGGGAGATGAAGCAACAATGGCCTCCCGCAAGAGCAATCACATTGTGTTAAAGACACCTTGAAAGCCCGACCTCCATGTTGCTGGCCATCGTTTGTGGTTCCTCCTGGCTCTTTCACTTCATACTTCCACTCTTCGTTGTCATATAATATAGCTTCTTCTGAGTCCGCCTTTCGTGATTGAAATTCTAACCATTCATCAACCTTGGGTGGGAACTTGTACTTGTACTTGCACGGGTTCTCACCCGCTATCTGTGCATCAGTTTCCATCGAGTACTTTAGAAAGTACGCATTCATCTTGTCAAATGTGTATTGAACTATTGCCGTCATGGGTAATCCATGATAACCTTTGAGCACCCTATTGAAGCCTTCAGCCATATTGCTTGTCATTTGACCGTATCTCCGGCCATCTTCATCAAAAGCACGTGCCCACTTGTTCCGGTGTTGAATGTGCCTATTCATAAAGTCTTGACCCCCGTGATCAAGTTTTTTGTTAGCGAGCAATTTGTTTAACAAAGTGGCGAACCGCTTCTCGAAGAAAGCATGACAACAATCTTGAAGATCATCGGCCAACTCCTTAAGGCCACATGCCCTATAGAAGTTCGAACAAAAGTGCCTCATGCACCATCGATGGGGCAACGGAGCATGCCCGGGAATGTCAATCTCCACCGCGTTAAGAATTCCTGCATGCCGATCCAATATGACACAAATTTCCCTTTGAGCGGGTAACACCTTCGTCCTCAAAAGACGCAAAAACCACTCCCACTTGTCATTGTTCTCCGCCTCAACCAAAGCAAATGCCAATGGCAACACCCGGTTATTGGCATCACTTGCTATCGCAACCAACAAGGTCCCCTTGTATTGTCCGGTCAAGAACGTGCCATCAATGGCGATGACCGGCCTACAGTGTTCGAAAGCCCTAACGCATTGCTCGAACGCCCAAAATGCACGGCCAAATACTCGAGCTCTCTTTCCTTCATAAACCGTTGTTTGGTGCCCATGAGGCTCGACAACATGAACCATGCCCGGGTTTGTGGCGGCCATGGCTAACAACAACCTAGGGATTCGGTTGTATGCTTCCTCCCAAGTACCATACAACATCTTAAATGCGGCTTGCTTCGCCTTCCATGCCTTGCCGTACTTCACCTTGTAATGAAAGATGGCTTTCACAAAGTCAATGACATGTTGGACGCTCATTGTTGGAAGTGTGGATATTGAGTTGGAGAGCCTGTAAGCGATGAACTCGGACATGAGTTGTCCGTGGTCTTGGGACACAATCTTGCCATCCACCCTTTTGCCTCGGCACATGTGAGTTGGCACACAACTCACTACGTGCCAAGCGGGACCTCCTTTCCATGGTCTTGCACGCACAATCCACGGACATATTTCATCTTCACATGCACATGCAACCGTGTAGCGCACATTGACGTCCGAGTGCACCACCTTGTGTGGACGATAATGCGTAACCGAGTAGTTGTCGAGCCACATCTTCAATTCCAACAAGGTTTCGAACTTACACCCTTTAGCAATCCGGTTCTTGTCGTCTCCCAAATCACGGTGAGAGCTTGGCCTAACCCCAAGAGATATAGATTTGCCACCATCCACAACGGCTTCATCCGCGAGATTAACATCCTTGAACAATGGTGTCTTGTGATCCTGACCGAATACCTTCTCGAAAGCTTCGGCCTCCTTCACCGTGAACCCCTCCTCATCAACTTGTTCATCGGGACCTTCGTCATCCGAATCCGATGCATATGCACGGGAAAAAGGGATGGAATGGTCCATTGTCTCTTGCAAATGATATTTGTCAAGATCACCCACATTGTTGTCATGGAGATCAACTTCATTGTCATCGTCCGCATACTCATCATTGTCCTCTTGCAAAGCTTCATCTTCGTTGTTTGTAAACGGGCTCAATGTTGGCCTCACTTCTTGGGTCAAAAGAGGTTCAACAATTTCATATCGCTTCAAGGGTGGGGGGCTACTAGCAACCAAAGGGGAGGGTTTCCGGTTCAAGTCCAAATGCAAATTTGAATCAACCTTCTTCGTTGCAAATAACTCAAGAGCCTTGTCAAGTGAATCGGCCACCGTTTCCTTGTATGCAACCCAACGTTGCTCCGAGTTGATACGCATTGTCTTCTAACGGATGTGCATTCCAAAACCTACATTATGCCTTCCCTCCAACTCAACGATATCACTAGGGTCCATCCAATTCAAATCTTTCCTCACTTGTTGCAAGAGCTCCGCATAGCTAGGACTACTATCAAACACCATATCAAGCTCATCCGGATCCGGTTCAATATTGCATTTCAAGAAGGCTTCTTTGTCCCCATGATGAACAAACACACATGTTCTTCCCATCCCTATAAGCATTCAAACAACACAACGTAACATTGCTTCCATGAGTGCTAATTTAAGGATTAACACGGAATACAAACCCTAATATATATATCAAACAACAACCCTAACCCTAACCCTAACCCTAACCATAACCATAACCCTAACAATAACCCTAACCCTAACCATAACCATAACCCTAGCACCAACATAAGAACACCCATAAGAATAACCCTAACATACTAACAAAGCCTAATCATAGGAAATTGGCAAACAAAGATCTCACATCTCCATGCAAATCTCTAGATCCAAACAAAACTAGGGTTTCCCCAAACTAGCATTACTTGGATCAAAACAAGGGGATCGGAGAAGATTACCTTGAGGGAGGGTATGACTTCGAAATCCACAGACAAATTCTTCAAATTTGCAAGATTTGGGAGAGGATTTGAGAGGGGGAGAGAGTGGGAGAGGAGGCAAAGCTCGGGTTGGGGTGTGTGGGGTGGGGGAGTGGGGGAGGGGGGCCAAGCCGCTGGATAAGTCACAGTGCAGCGCCTACGGGCCGGACGCTGCACATTACATGTGTGGCGCCTAGCTCGGAGGCGCTGCACTACTGGGTGCGGGCCCAAGGGCTGCCACGGTGGACAGCCGTGCAACGCCCCAGAGTTGGGCGTTGCACCATAGGGTGTGGCGCCTGCGTGGCGGGCGCTACACAAAAGGGTCAGTGCTGTGAAATAGTTTCACGGACAGTTCATTCCGTGAATTGATTTCATCCCAAGGTCAAAATTGTCAAATTTGCCGAAGGCCAAAGTGTACATGAGGTTGACAGGTGGGCCAGTCAACTGCCCAGTCAGCAGTTGACTGGTCCACGTTTGACTAGTCAACGGTCTAGTGGGACCCCTTGTCATACACTATTTTTTTAACAGGTTTTAATTATCTCTTAAAATTAGCAGTGGTCCTACCTGTCATTTGCTATTAAGTTAATTAGAAACTAAACTAATGCTAATCTAATACCAAAAGGGGCCGGCCTTACTAGGCAGAGCCCAGCCGGCCGGGCACGTACGCGAGCGAGCGCGGCGGCCCTGGTAGAGAGCCAGCGGCAGAAGCCAGGCTGTGGCGCGGCGCACACGGGCGCACGGCCAGGAAGCGGTCAGGGTTTCAGGGCGCGCGCGGGGTGGCTCGCGGAGGGCCGTCGGGAGCAACGGCAGGAAAGGGAGGTAGTAGGAGCGGCACGCGAGCAGGGCGAGAGGGTAGTTGCGGCGGCCAGCAGTGAAGAGCCGCAGCGGAGCAGCAAAGAAGCGGCAGCGGAAGTAGGAACGCGGCGGCTTGAGCAGCAGCGCAGCGGCGAGAGAGCAGCAGCTGCAGCGCGCCCGCGGCCATGCGAGCAAGCCACACGGGCTGCCGGTGTTTGCGTGGACGGGAGCAGAGCTCCGTCCATGGCGGCCTCGTCGGGTGCAGGCGAACACGGCGATGGATCAAGGTTGAGGAAGGGGGAATTGGAGGAGGGCTCACCGGTGAGGTCGGTGGGGAGCTCGGGACGGGTCGAGGAGGACCGAAGAGGTGAGGCGACGCGACGGGACGACGGCGGCCGAAGCAGAGGGACGCGCCCGATCCGGTGATGGCGTTGATCCAGGCTCGCGCGGTACGGCGCGGACGGCGTGTGTCGACGCGGCGGAGCTCCCGGACAACCTCCCGTGGCACGGGGAGGCCTCGGGGCACGAGAACGTCAACGCGGCGGCGATGGCTCCGTTCGGTGCGCACCAAATCAATGGGGGCGACGAAGAGGAGAGGGCTAAGTGACCTAGGGTTCGTCCAGGAGAGAGAGGAGGGACTCGGGGTGTTCTTATCCTCGCGCGAAGTCACCGGATGGATGACGTGTGGCAATCGGAGGCGTGTGCGGGCACGAGTGCTCCATGGTGACGAGGGTGAACAGGAGGTTAGGGATGACCGGGAGGTGGGCTGTTCCGTGTAAGGTGCACGCTGGGTTGTGGTGCACTGTGGCATTAGGCCCAGTGGCACAATAGGTGTTAGGGGCTTTCTTTTTCTGAAATTTAAAACAACCATTGTTTGCAATTGAATAAGCCACCAAATGACTTTGCAAAATTATGGAGCTTGGGTATTTAAATATAATACAACACTTCGTACTGGCACAAAAAGTTTGGCAGGCATAGGAGTAAATTTGAATTTTCCACAATAGGAAAAGTGTATTAAAAGGGGTTGAATGTGTACTGTTTAAATTGTTTTAGGGCATTTAGATATTTTATAAAATGTTGGCTTTGTTTCTATAATTGCTTTGGGATTATTTGCAATAACACGATCACTTTTCATTATTTATTTTAAGAAGTTTTATTTTACCACTATTTGAATTTTGAATTAAAAAGGATTTTGAATCTTAATGGCTAATAGCAAGTTAAAGATGATGACTTGGCATCATCAGCGTGGAGTTACTATTGCATTACTCCCGAGGTGTTACACAACCCAACCCACGAATAAAGCGGCATCGATCTGGAACGCAGGACAAACAGTGCCTTGCAGATGCAGTTTCAGAATAGATAAGCATAAGTAGCATATATTAAAAAAGTATTAAAAAATGTTTGTGTTCAGTTGCATGGTACCGAGTTTTCAGCGTGTTTTTAAGCTTATTATTGTGTGTTTCTTTATGATTTGAACCATGGATGATTTTTTTTCGAGAAAACGCAAAAGAGTTTGCGTTTCATTTCATTGAACAGGAAGAGAACAACAATACAGGTACAACCTCCCGGGAGGAGGGACACACGCACACACACCATCGTCCTCACCAGACAAGCAGGTGAGGAGGTGCTACCAACTACAGACCGCAACAACGAAAGGTCTAGCCTTGTCCAGCCTCCAACCATGAATGGCAAGGTAGCTAGACACAGAGCCTCAAGGCCGCGTCACAGCCGTTGCCAGGCGCCTCCGAAGAAGACTGCATCTCCAGGGCTGACCGGGCCAACGTACCTTCCACCCATATGTGCCTAGGAGACGGCAGGTGGATGGCAGGACCCAGCCAAAACTAGCGAAGCCATCGTCTTGGACGTGCCGGCGCCGGCGTACATTGCGCCCCGGACGCCCACGCTCCATGCTGCAGCCCTCATCACAGCATCGCATTACCAGCAAACCTCGCCGGAAAGACCGGGGAGGCCACCATCTCCAGCTGACGCATAGGGGACGCCAAGTGCGACCCAAGCAGCGCTTTCAAGAAAGGAACGGCGCTGAGACGCCGTCGCTGCCTTGTCCAGGGAACTGGACCAAGGGTTTCCCCCGGTGCCCGAGGAGAGGGTCCAGTCTGGGCCATGACAGCGCCTCCATGGAGGTAACGGCACCCTCAGGTGTCGCCGTTGTCAGCGCAGGCCATCGCCGCGCAGGGATTTCGCCCGGCCCAAGACCCACCGAACCATGGATGATTAGGTTGTGTATATCTTCGGACGCAGACATTCTCTCACATTATCAAGTTAAAATCGCACATCGCACGCAGTGTTGGCGCACTCAACATCCAGTACAAGTAGAAACATGTACCAGCTGAAATCTATCGCTTGTGATATGTCTACAATTTTTTCATATCAGATTAGCTAGGTATAAGCAAATACTTAGCTTAGTTTCTCACCTTGTTTATTTAGCACTGGCACGTAGAGAACGGGTGTGCCAGTCAACTTTGTAAAAAGGTCCACGAAAACATGCATAACCACAAGATTGTCCATGCCACTTTCTAGATTTTTTTGTTTGCAAATCATGTCACTTCCAAGATTTTGGTTGCTCCTCGCTCAAGCACATGCGCATCACACCAGGAAGCCCAGCCTATCCGTGGACGATGACGATATATACTTCTAAGATACTCCTATTTGCTTGAGGTGTGTGGCGTGTGATTTTTGGCTAATGTGTTTGCAATGTTTTGATGTTTTCGTGCCCGATATGCATCACTTGTTGCAGCACAATGATGTCCTACTTGAATTTTACATCATCTGTCGGAGCAAACATGTTTGAGGTGATGCAAAATTCACTACTTTGTGATGTAGAACTACTTTTTGGGTGTCCAAGATACATCAGGTGTTTTTCTTTCTTTACACGAAGATATATCAGGTCTGGGAGATGCCCCTATCGACCGCGCGTGTGTAATCGGACGGCCAGGAAGGTGACGGATCGGTCACCGACGCGGAGCAGAGAGAGTCCATCTCAAAATCGGGCACGACATGGCCCATATGTCTTTTTGGCTGGATCAGCCCTAATCGCGCTCCCCACCGCCTCTCGTTCCCGTCGCCTGCTGCCTCCAGCCGCCGAGGGTCTCCAGCGCGGCCGCCCTCTGCCGTCTAGCTCGGCTGGCGCGTACAACCTCCACGCCGAACCACACGCACAGAGCCTGATATCCACACGCGTCGTCGGCATCTGATCCGAGGGGCTAGGTTTCGCCGAACTGCGGCCGGTTCCCCGATGGCGGTTATGGGGCGAGAGGGCGACGACGACGTCGACCACTACGAGGTGCTCCGCCTCCCGTCCGGCGAGGAAGGCGCGGCGCTGAGCGTCGAGCGGATCGACAAGGCCTACCGGACGCAGTCGCGGCTCCGGCACCCCGACAAGCGCCCCGACGACCCCAACGCCACGGCCGACTTCCAGAGCCTCACCAGCTCGTACAAGTTCCTCGCGACGAGTCCCTCCGCCGCCAGTTCGACGCCCGCCTCCGCAGCCGCCGCGAGGCCGCCGCCCGCGCCAAGGCGAGAGGGCTCAAGCGGCGGAAGGCCGTCTCAGACCTAGAGGAGCGCGAGCGCGCCTTTGCCGCCGGCCGAGGCGTCGATCCTGCTGAGCTCGCCAAGCGAGAGGAGAAGCGGAACATTGCCGATATCGAGCGCGTACTGAATGACTTCGCTGCCAGGACGTCCCATGTCTGTGGCTCTGCTTCGACTTCGGTAATGTCTCGCTGTCGTTTGAATCTATTCTATTTATTCGTTTTACTGTGCAGGATTGATAGCGATGTAGTACTCTTGCTGCAGTTACAATCGCTGCTTGCCTTTTGGGATTATGAATGATGTTAGGAACATCTTTAAACTTTAGATTTACGAAAATGTTAACGCCTACACGTGTGGGCGTTGATCATCTCGACCACACGCATCCATCATCATCCAGTATTATATGCACGAATTTTGACATAATCTGGTTGATTTTTCTGTGCCACGTAGGACAAGGCGTGTGTGTGGTGTGTGACATAGTTTGCTCACACATTCGTTTTACCACACGGAGGGGTCGGTGTGTGGGCGTTTAGCAGTTCACCCACACATCAGTTTTCAGTCACGCACAAGGGCTGGTGTGTGGGTATTTGCCATCTCGCCCACACGCCCGTCTCCTCTCCCACACGTAAGCTGCTAATTGCCATGTGTTTTTGCAGCGCACATGGCAACTGCCTCTAGTGTGCTTTGTAAGCAGGTGGCAACTCTCTTTTTTTACCCGAGTTGCCATGTGTTTTTGCAGGGTACACGGCAACTGCCTAGTGTGCACGTAAGCAGATGACAACTGTCTTTTACTGAGTTGCCATGTGTTTTTGCATGGTACATGGCAACTGCCCCAACGTGCACGTACATGACAACTGCCCTAACGTGCACGTAAGCAGATGGCAACTCTTTCTTATTACATGGCAACTGACCTAGCATGCTTGTGAGCACATGGCAACTCTCTCAACTGCCTAGTGTTAGTATGTGGCAACTTCTAAAGTTATGAAATCATGGCAACTACATTAGATCAGACCATACATGGCAACTGCAGTTGAGCAACCATGGCAACTGCAGTTGTCCGATATGGCAACCGTAGTTCAGCGACATGACAACTGCAGATAAACGAACATGGACAAGGGTCTGGACCATGGCAACTGCGGACGCGCGATGGGCGTCACGCGTCGCGTGCGGGACCAGAAGGATACGAGGCCTGACATACGGGCGTGTGGGCGTTATCAACTTCGCCCACACGCACGCGTGTAAGAGGGTTCAGGAGGGAAAAAAGATGTGTGTGGGCATTAGTTGTTTTGCCCACACGTAAGTGTGTGGGCTGGTTGCTGTCCATGCCACACGAGGCGTGTGGTACAACTATCTGATACACCACACGTGTGACAGTTATCGGGACCCTAGATTTAAAAAGTAAAATGATGCACCTTAAAACTAGCTTACTTCTGAATCAATATTCCTGAAGGATGCAGTTGATCAGAGGGGATAGCGTTTGCAACTGCAGTTGTAGCCTTACAGATGAGCATACAACACATTTGTAGGTTAACACTCTAAAACCGGATTAGTATTGCTTTAGAGCATTACTAGTAAAGCCCTCAAACCCTCAAACTCTTAAAAATAACTGATTCTTTTACAGTTTTTGTCAAAAAAAGCCGTAGACTAAAACCCCTTAACCCTCAAACCCTCAAAAAAATTTAAAGGTCCAACCCTCAAACCCTCTCCTAATCCTCAAAAGTAAGGGTTGGGGAGCAAAACCTACCCCAACCCTCATTTGGCGGTTATCCTCACGCGGGAGGGAAAAATCATCCCAACTCCCGCGCCCACGCCCGCCGCTGCTAGTCGCCCCCGTCGCCGGCGGCCGCCCCGTCGACCTCCCGCGCGCAACGACAACGTCGTTCATGGATAATATTCCGTTATAAGGGTTGGGTTTGAGGGTTGTAATCTTTGCCCCTGTTTTTCAACCCGTAAAAATGCACAAAAAGATCATTTTTGGACCCTTAAAATGCCAGTGAGGGTTTGAGGGTTCTACTAGTAATGCTCTTATAATAAAATGGGGGAAAATCTTTATCGTCAACCGGATCAGCAAAATTATTTTTATCATCCAAAGTAGCCATGTGAGTATGTGACCATATCTACTCCCTCCGTCCCATAATGTAAGACGTTTTTTTAACACTACACTAGTGTCAAAAAACGTCTTACATTATGAGACGGAGGGAGTAGATTATTCCAGCATCAAACATCTTCCTTGACATCATTGTTTTTTCTAGGACGTCGATAAGTGCCACACGTGTGGGCGTTAGAGGGTCTGCCCACACATTTTGTGTGGTGTATAAGAGGAACAGCCCACACACCTACGTGTGGGCAAAACAAGTAATGCCCACACACCTCTTTTTTTCTCCCCCGATCCCTCTCACACGCGTGTGTGTGGGCGAAATAGATAACGCTCACACGCCCCGTACGTCAGGCCTCGTAGCCATGTCGCCGAACTTCGGTTGCCATGTCGGACAACTACAGTTGCCATGGTTGCTCAACTGCAGTTGCCATGTATGGTCTGGTCTACTGCAGTTGTCATGATTTCAAAACTTTAGGAGTTGCCACCCACTAACACTAGGCAGTTGCCGTGTAGCACTACCAAAAGGCATGGCAAAAAAACATGTTCGGGTAAAAGAGAGAGTTGTCGTGTGCTCACAAGCACGCTAGGGCAGTTGCCATGTAAAGACAAAGAGTTGCTATCTGCTTACGTGCACGCTAGGGCAGTTGCCATGTACCATGCAAAAACACATGACAACTCAGGTAAAAGAGAGTTGCCACCTGCTTACAAGTAAAGCTAGGGCAGTTGCCATGTACCCTGCCGAAACACATGGCAACCGCCAGCTTTGGGTGTGGGCGAGGAGACGGGCGTGTGGGCGAAGTGATAAACACACCAGCCTCCTCTGCATGCGTGAAAACTGATGTGTGGGCGAATTGTTAAACGCCCACACACTAGCCCTCCATGTGGTGAAAAAGGACATGTGGGCGACCGGATGAATGCCCACACACCAGCTTAGTCCTACGTAGCACACAAAAACTGCTAGAATGCGCCAAGATACGTGCAGAATTGGTTGGACAAGGATCCATGCGTGTGGGCGTTAGTGTTTTCGTTTTTCTAACATT
>NC_041388.1:675560912-675588944 GCF_002162155.2 Triticum dicoccoides | reverse complement strand
GGGAGATTTCTCTCTCTTCCTTTCCGTCAATGTAGATTTCAAAACTGTGCAAGATATTGTCTATTTGTACGCTGCAAGATATTTGCCAAGCCAATTTGTATTTAAAATGTTGGTACTGACCACAACTTGGTTATTTTTCTCTTTAGGCCCATGTAGATAAGAAGGGTGGACCTTCAGGGAACGGGCCAAAAACAGACGAGGGTAATATCTTGAAGGTTTCATGGGAAGAGGGTATAGATTACTACTCGGCAGCAATGTTGGACGAGATTTTTAAGCAATCCGGCACGGTTGAAGACATTGTGATCATGACTAAGAAATCAAGGAGCAAGGGTTCAACACTTGTTGTCATGGCTTCCAAATTGGCAACAGTAAGTCTCATTTCTCTATATTAATATTTTTGTCTTGGAGAGTTTTTCCACTGCAAAAGTCATATAGATCTTGAACTAGCACAGAAAATTGAGTTTGTTTTTAATCCACTGCAAGATAGAAGTTCATAAGCAATTCTTACAATGTCGGCAGCATGCCCATGTTTGATCATGCATGGCTTCTTGCTGTCTCTATTTGTGGTTCAATATTTATGTCATTGGTTTCATTTGCATATCATCTTGTGGATCTTTTCCGAGCTTTATTGTATGTGGGAATCGTTATATGTTTCTATTATTATTATGTGGCTAACAAATATTTGTTCTTTTAACAGAAAACGGCACTGGAAAACCATTCAGTCTACAATGTTTTCCTGGTCCCATTAAGTGTTTCTCTTGTTGAAGAATCGGACGTGTTGCCAGCAGAGTCAACTCAAGCACCTGAACCGAGAAGATGCAACGTTGTTGGAACTGGATCTATAGATTTGGAAGAAAGGCTGCTCCGAAATCTTGAAGAGGTACTTAAATGAACATGGTTTTTGTTGCAGCCGATTTGTTTCCTTTTTTTAGTTTTCGCCGTATTGTTGAATACATATTAATGTGTATCGTGGCTAGTGAACAAAGAAAATCCATCTTAGAATTCTGTTTAGTTTCCTTCACGAGGTAGTTTGCATATGTTGCTGTTGTTACGGCATATCTCTCTCAAGGTAGTTTTGGTGATTGATGACAACATGTTTGCGGACTAATCTTATGCGTTGAATTATTCTCAGATTCTCCCCTGGCACGAGACGCTTTCTTCCCCTCGGAGTGTATTTCAAGACGGTGTAGCTCTTTTGTTTCTTTCTAGATGGACTAGTTGCGTAGAAGGCACCGTACTATCAAGAGGGGGTCC
This sequence comes from Triticum dicoccoides, assembly GCF_002162155.2. Taxonomy (NCBI): domain Eukaryota; kingdom Viridiplantae; phylum Streptophyta; class Magnoliopsida; order Poales; family Poaceae; genus Triticum; species Triticum dicoccoides. The sequence continues at coordinate 675,587,690 of NC_041388.1, read as the reverse complement.
GCTGGGGTTTTGCTTGGGTGGAATCATCATGTACACATCAGTTTCTCACTCTCCGAGCTTTTCCTGTCCATTGAAGAGATCTCTCCTCTCTTCCTTGTTCTGTCTAGGTCTAAGCGGCAGTACCGCGCACCCAGCGGTAGTACCGCTGAGAAGCCACAAGCGGTAGTACCGCTTTGCAGTGGTAGTACTGTCGTGGCTCCACAGCAGTAGTACCGCTGGGTGCCTGGCTCCTCCGCTGGTCCTCAGCTTATTTGAGAGATCCCTTCTCTCTCGCGCGCGCCCCCAGCGGTAGTACCGCACTGCCTACGGTACTACGGCCGAAGGGTCACAAGCTGCAGTACCGCTCCACAGCGGTACTACCGCCCTTGACCCCACTGCCGTAGTACCGCTGGGTAGTTTGGCTCCTACCGCCTCGATTCGAGAGGTCTTTTTCTCGTGTCGGGTTTTGCGGCACTAGTCACGGTTGTAGTGGCGGTAGTACCGTTCCAGGAGCGGTAGTACCGCCCTACCACCGCGGTAGTACCGCATTTGGGTCTGTTCCCTACTAAGTCTCCTTAGCGCGGCAGTACCGCTGGTTGGCGCGGCAGTACCGTCGCCTGGCGGTAGTACCGCCCCCTCTCAGCGGTAGTACCGCCCTGTGCGGGGCTGGTTGGTGGGGGGCAACGGGATTGTTGCCCCCACTATAAAAGGGAGTCCCCTTCCTCCTTCTCACCCACCTCTTCCTCCCCCAAGCTCCATTTATTGCTCAAGCTCCATTAAATACTCCAAGCTTCATTTCCGCCCGATCTATCTCTCTAGCCAATCAAATTTGTTGATTTGCTTGGGAGTGGTTGAGAAGGCCCCGATCTACACTTCCACCAAGGGATTTTCGATTCCCCCACTCATCCCTAGCAGATCTTGTTACTCTTGGGTGTTTGAGCACCCTAGACGGTTGAGGTCACCTCGGAGCCATATTCCATTGTGGTGAAGCTTCGTGGTCTTGTTGGGAGCCTCCGATTAAGTTGTGGAGATTGCCCCAACCTTGTTTGTAAAGGTTCGGTCGCCGCCTTCAAGGGCACCAATAGTGGAATCACGGCATCTCGCATTGTGTGAGGGCGTGAGGAGAATACGGTGGCCCTAGTGGCTTCTTGGGGAGCATTGTGCCTCCACACCGCTCCAACGGAGATGTACTTCCCCTCAAAGGAAGGAACTTTGGTAACACATCCTCGTCTCCATCGGATCCACTCTTGGTTATCTCTTACCTTTACTTGTGCAAGCTCTTTATTGTTTCTACCCTTGCTTGCTTGTATGCTTGTTGTTATTGCATCATATAGGTTGCTCACCTAGTTGCACATCTAGACAACCTACTTTGATGCAAAGTTTAATTTGGTAAAGAAAAGCTAAAAATTGGTAGTTGCCTATTCACCCCCCCTCTAGTCAACCATATCGATCCTTTCAATTGGTATCAGAGCCTCATCTCTTTATTAAGGACATTGCCGTCCAAAGAGTATGGTTGATACTGTAGACGGTGTGGAGGAACACTCCGGTGTGAATCCGATCTCGTCTACGGGAGATGGGGGAACTTCGGTCTCTCGTGAGGAGTTCATTGTGGCCTTGGAGACATTGAAAACCTCCATGACGACCGAAGTTGAAAGCATGTTTACTAAATTTCTTGAGGGGCTTAAACTATCCACCGCACCGTTGAAAGTGGGTGATTCCGCCAACAAGGTGTCGGATGCTATCCCCGACAAGGGGGAAGCTAGTAGTGAAAAGGATCCTTCTTCTAGTGGTAAGAATGGCACCGGCATCTTTGCCCATGTGGAACCACCACTTGTTTATGGTGGACCGGTTCCTTTCACTCATTTGAATCATGCCGGTCCTCCCCCTAAGATTGTGAAAAATGAGGATTTTGATTCTTGGGTTTACCGCTTTAAACGTCATTTAAACCATGTGAACACTAACCTTTGGAGAATCATTGAAGAAGGTTTCTATCCACATGATCCAAGCAACTTCACTCCTCGAGAAGCCGCGGACAATCAATTCAATGAGAATGCTCTCTTCATCATTCAAGATGCAATTCCACCCGAAGACCTACCTCATCTTCGTCCCTTCGCCTTGGCCAAAGATGCATGGCATTGTGTCGTGTCTCTCTACCGAGGAAGCGCAAGCATTCAACGCTCCAACTATGAAGTGGTACAAGATGAGGCCGATGAGTTTGCAATGAAGGAAGATGAAGAACCTCGTGAGCTTTATCGGAGAGTAACCAAACTCGCGGTCTCACTACGAGATCACGAGAGCAAGGACACGGATGACAATTGGATCAAGCGCAAATTCCTCAAGGAAATGATGCCCTACCACAAGGCCATGTCCTCCGTCATTCGTCAAAGACCGGACTTCCACACTTTGACCTCAAGCGAAGTGTTGGATGAGTTTGTGGCCATGAACATTTTGGACAAGACCGCCGACAAGGCGGTGCTCCGTTCTCAACGGGCAAAGAAGCCTAACCTTGCATTGAAGGCCAAGCTCACCGTGGAAGAAGAAGAAGAGGAAGAAGACGAGAGCAACCCCGAAGATACGAAGTATGCATATCATGAACACATGGCACTTGCTTCAAGGCAATTTTGGAGCAAGAAAAACTCGAGGCCCAACTTTAGCAAAAACAACTCGAGTGGCACAAGGGGCAAGCAACGTGTAAGAACTTGCTACAATTGCGGCAACGTGAGTCATTTCGTTGCGGAATGCCCGTATGAGAAGAGGGAAGACAATGGTGGCAAACTCATCCGAAAGGACAAGGCCAAGTCGTTCCCCAACAAGAACAACTTCACCAAGAAGACTCCTCCCAAGGCTTTGGTTGTGCAAGAAGAGTACAATGAGGATGATGACGATGATGAAGATGATGAGTCGGTTGCCATGGCCTCCGTTGCCATTGCAACAACGTCACGGGTGTCTCTCTTCGACTCACCCAACGAGAGTATCACCGCCAAGTGCCTCATGGCTACCAACAAGGTAACCTCCAACATCAAAACTACCATCATTAATCATCCTTCCCAAATGGATAGCATTAATGAACTTGAGGGAGCTAATGTGGAGGCTAACGAGTTTGAAGCTTTTATGGGCAAACTCAAGGGAAAATCCAAGAAGCACTTTGTTGCTCTCTTGGGACAACTTGGTGAGGCCAATGACATGATCGAGGCTCACGAAGACACCATCTCTAAGATGGAAGGGCATAGTCGTGACTATGCCGATGAGATTTCGAATCTTTCCAATGCTCTTGAGGAAGAGCCTGGTCTTCGTTTGGCTCTTGAGGAGTCACACAACGTTGATCATGCTAAGTTAAAGAAAGATTATGATCATGCCCTCATTGTTTCTCATGTGCTAAATTCCGAGAAGGCCAAACTCGGGGTTGATCTTGCTAGACTCAAAGAGGAGTTTGATATACTTTACAAGGCCCACAAGGCCTTGAAGGGTATTCACGCTAGTCTCAAGGAGTCTCATGATCAACTCCAAGTGAAGCTAACTAAGGAGAAAGCAACTTTTCCTCATATGGTTTTAATTGATAATGCAAATGCTACTAACCCGTGTTGTGAGCATATACATCTTGTTGAGGAAAATGCTAAGTTGAAGGAGCAACTTGAGAGAGGTCTTGCGACTTGCATACAAGGCAAGAAGAACCTCAACGATCTCTTGATCAACCAAAAGGGAGGTGTGGCCAAGGAAGGGGTTGGGTACGTGCCCGACTCCAAGAACAAGAAGAAGAATGACAAGACCAAACGACCTCCTCCCCTCATGCAAACCTTTGTGAGGGAGGGAGAGAGTGCCCTCGAGGAGAAGAAGAAGAACAATGTCAAGAAGGGCAATGTCATCCCTCCCAACAAAGCCGACGATTTTAATCCTTCTTATGTGTTATGCCGTGCTAGTGATGGGCATGTTTATGCCAAATTTGTTGGTTCTCTTCATGAGTACATTGAATGGTCTATTTGGGTTCCTAAGACCCTTGTTACTAACATCAAAGGACCCATTACAAAATGGGTACCTAAAACCAAGCATTGATCTCTTGTAGGTGTTTGCTTCCGGTGGTGGATCATGGTTGCTCGATAGCGGAGCTACAAATCATATAACCGGAGCAAGGACTTGGTGGTGGACGTGCACAAAGTTCCATCTATACCCACCAATGTCGAGTGGGGTGACGCCTCATCCTCTAAGGTATTGGGACTTGGCAAGGTGGTCATCTATCATGATCTCACGATCGAGAAGGTCATGCTTGTTGAGTCCCTTGCATACAATTTACTTTCCGTTCGTCAACTTGCAATCATGGGCTTTGCCACTTTCTTTGATATCGATACCGTGGCCCTCTTGTGGAGCAAGACTCTTAAAGTAGTTTTTGTTGGGCATGTCGAGAATGTTCTATATGTGATTAACTTTTCGGAGCGACCCACTAAGACCGCGACATGCCTAATGGCTAAAGTTGATGTGGGATGGCTTTGGCATCGCCGTTTAGCCCATGTCAATATGAGATCTTTGCAAAGTCTTCTCAAGGGGGACCATGTCCGTGGACTAACGAATGTTAGCTTTGTTAAAGATCGTGCTTGCAGTGCCTGTATCGAAGGAAAGCTACATGAGAAGGCTCACCCTCCCACGACTATCATTTATTCAAAGAGGCCCTTGGAGCTCCTTCACATGGATCTTTTTGGGCCCCCATCCTTCGATAGTCTTGGAGGTAGGAAGTATTGCTTGGTGATTGTGGATGACTACTCAAGGTACACATGGGTGTATTTCTTCAAGAGGAAGAGCGAGACCCAACAAACCGTCATTGACTTTGCAAATGAAGCACAAAGTCAACACAATGCAAGGATCTTGACAATAAGAAGTGACAACGGCACCGAGTTCAAGAACTACACCTTGGATGAATTTCTTAGTGATGAGGGAATCAAGCATCAATATTCCGCACCATACACCCCTCAACAAAACGGTGTTGCGGAGAGGAAGAACCAGACGTTGATGGATGCGGCAAGGACCATGATGGCGGAGTTCAAGTCTCCATACAACTTTTGGGCCGAAGCCATCAACACCGTGTGTCATGCATCCAATCGGCTCTACCTCCGCAAGGGCTTGAATAAGACCCCATATGAGATACTCACCGGTAACAAGCCCAACCTCAAGTACTTCCGGGTATTTGGGTGTAAGTGTTTCATTCTCAAGAAAGGTGTTCGGTTGTCTAAATTTGAGGCTAGAGCTTATGAGGGCATATTTGTTGGTTATGCTACAAACTCTCATGCTTACCGTGTCCTCAATAAATCCACGGAACTTATTGAGGAGACGTGTAACGTGGAGTTTGATGAGAATAACGGCTCCCAAGTGGAGCAAAGTGGCACGTGTGATGTAGGTGATGAAATTCCTCCTCAAGCCATAAGAAGAATGGGTGTTGGTTTCATCCTACCCATTGAGGAACCCCTTGTGGCCGAAGGAGAAGGACAATGCTCCACTCAAGTGGAGCCATCACTAACCCAAGGCCCACACACTTCCGAAGAACAAAGTGAAGGCCCTCAACCTCATGAACAAGACCAAGGGAAAGATCATACTCAAGACGGTGTTGACACACTAAGTGATGCCCAAGGTCAAGTTCTCTCCCCCGAGCAAGTTCAAGAGCAAGAACAAGTTCATGACGGCGCTCAAGATGATCAAGTAACCGCTCCTCAACTCACCACCGAGGAGGAATTAGAGCGTCGTGCCGCCAAGGTTGCTTCCAAGCTCTCCACCAAGGATCATCTCATGACGAATGTGCTTGGAAGCTTAAGAAAGGGGGTAAGCACTCATAGACAATTAGCAAATTATTGTGAGCATCACGCGTTTGTCTCTTGTGTGGAGCCCCACAAGGTCTATGAGGCGCTAGAAGATCCGAATTGTCTCAATGCCATGCACGAAGAACTCAACAACTTCGAGCGCAACAAAGTGTGGAGATTGGTGCCTAGGCCAACAGGGAACCATAATGTCATTGGAACCAAGTGGATATTCAAGAACAAGCAAGATGCCCATGGGATTATCATTCGCAACAAGGCTCGTTTGCTAGCCCAAGGCTACTCCCAAGTCGAGGGTATCGACTACGGTGAAACCTTTGCTCCCGTTTCTCGTCTTGAATCCATTCGCATGTTGATTGCATATGCTTCTCATCATAACTTTAAGTTACAACAAATGGATGTGAAGAGTGCTTTTCTTAATGGTCCCATTAATGAATTGGTTTACGTCAAGAAACCGCCCGGGTTCGAGGATCCCTACTTTCCCGATCATGTGTATCAACTCGATAAGGCACTCTATGGCCTTAAACAAGCCCCACGTGCGTGGTATGACCACCTTACCGAGTTGTTACAAGACCGTGGTTTTGAAGTTGGGCTAATCGACCCCACTCTTTTTACTAACAAGGTCAAAGGGGAGTTGTTTGTGTGCCAATTATATGTTGATAATATTATCTTTGGTTCTCCTAACAAAGCTTTCAATGAGGAATTTGCCGCTCTCATGAACTTAAAGTTCGAGATGTCCTCCATGGGAGAGTTGAAGTTCTTTCTAGGGTTCTAAGTGAAGCAAAGAAGAGAAGGAACTTTCATCAATCAATCCAAATACACTCAAGACATGCTCAAGAGATTCAAGCTAAGTGACGTCAAGCCGGCTTCCACTCCAATGCCCACCAAGTGCCAACTTGACTTAGATCCCAATGGTAAAGTGGTGGATCAAAAGGTATACCATTCCATGATTGGATCCTTGCTTTACCTTTGTGCATCTAGACCGGACATCATGTTGAGTGTGGGAATTTGTGCATGGTTTCAAGACGCACCTAAGGAAAGTCACTTTGTGGCGGTCAAACAAATCTTTCGATATTTGGATCATACCCCAAACTTTGGCTTATGGTACCCAAGAGGATCAAACTTCAAGCTTGTAGGGTACTCGGATTCCGATTGGGCGGGAGACAAAGTGGATAGGAAGTCCACTTCCGGAGGGTGCCAATTCCTTGGTTGCTCTTTGGTAAGTTGGTCTTCCAAAAAGCAAAGTTGTGTGTCTCTCTCGTCCACTGAAGCGGAGTATGTGGCGGCCGGTAGTTGTTGTGCACAACTCTTATGGATGAGGCAAACTTTAAAGGATTACGGTGTCACTTGTGACAAAGTGCCTCTTTGGTGTGACAATGAAAGTGCCATCAAGATCTCTCTCAACCCGGTGCAACACTTCAAGACGAAGCATATTGAGATCCGGTATCACTTCATCCGGGATCACATTAGGCAAGGAGAGATCGAGCTCAACTACGTCAACACTCATGATAACCTTGCAGATATTTTCACGAAGCCCTTGGATGAAGCAAGATTTCGCGAGTTAAGGCATGAGCTAAATATCATTGATTCAAGCAATGTTGCTTGAACTCGCGCACACCCTATCACGCTCAACTTGTTGTCTAGTTTAGGTGTAGGCATGGACATAGGGGGAGTGTTGTTCTCTCAATGAACTCTCCCTCCCCCCATTATGCATAAATTGATCAAGTCTTTCACCTTAGCCATTGTTGATGGCACTTGTGCTTCAAAGACGAGTTTTGGTCATGGGCCCAAGGTTAAAATCTTCGTGGTGCCATACCTTTTGACTCAAACATAGGTGGCCTCGGCCACCGCCCTCTTTTGAAGAGGTGTGTATTGGTCGTTTGCTGTTGTGCTTTGTTGTTTCTCTCTTGCCGTTTTTGTCGTTTCGTCGAGCTAAAGCTGTGTCTGTTTAGTTGCCGTGGCATGTTGGGCAGTACTACCGCTGGTGGTGCGCGGTACTAGCGCTGAGGGACGGGACCTGAGGGTTAAGTCGAGGCAGGGGGAGGTTTCTTCTCCCCCATACCCATTCACTTCGCCCCTCTCGTCTCTTCCTCTCTCCAGCCTCCTCTTGCCGCGGGAGGGCTCCGGCGGATCTCCGTCTCTGGGGCGTCCCTCTCCATTTCCTTTGGTGGTGTCGATCCCCACCTCGTCCTCTTGCCATGGATGTCGGTATTGCCCCTGTTCCTTCTTTCGTTTTGTCTCCTTTTAGTTCTTGTTTCTTAGGGGCAATGGTGGTTGTATCTCTAGATTTTTGGCAAAATCTAGGCATGAGTTGGTTGGAGAAGGCAACTAGACTTTCTAGATTAGAGTTTGGTAGGATTATTTTTGAATTTGGTAGGCCGGTAGTGCCGGATCTGACCACGGTAGTAGGAAACCACTGTTTCACCGCCTCGTGCTATGAAACTGCTGTTTGTCCGCCTCAAGCCGTACTACCGCTCCCTTTGGAGCGGTACTACCGCTTGACCTAGAGCGGTACTACCGCTCCCTTTGGGGCGGTACTACCGCTTGGGGCGGTACTACCGCGGGCAGGTCACGGTACTACCGCTGCATGCCAATTTCCATCATTCTCCTGCCTTACCTTGATCTTTTTGTTGTGTTTGTTGGCTTATGCTTGTTCTTTCTGGTTGTTTCGCGTTGTTCTTGTGTTTGGCTCCAGGCGATGACCGTTCCGAGCAGCAAGGTCGCCGTATCAACCCCGGCGTGCCACATCAAAACGCTACCGGACCTCAGAGCCTGCCGGTGGTTCCTCGAGCACCCAACCGCCTCCAGCAAGTGCTTCTGCAAGTGTTCCTCCACCTCCTCAGCAATCGAAGCGAGCCGCCAACAAGCCAAAAGGGAAGACTGTGACTGAGATGACCAACAAGGAGTTTTGGGAGAAGCGTCGCCGCAACCCCTATGCGGTGGACCAAGAACCCACTTTGGTTAACCGCCCGTTCTGGAACCGTTTTCAGTTTGCCATCTACTTTGATGTGATCAAGGCCAAGAAGAATCTTTTTGTTGATGTTCGCTCCATTGACACTGATGCTATGGAGAAGGATCCGGAGTACTTTGGCGAAGCTCTTCAGATGTGCACTCAGCTAAACATTCTCAGGATCATGCAATTCAATAAGGATTTCGATGCGGATTTGGTGGCTCAATTCTATGCCACCGTCCACCTTGGGACGGATGTCGACAGGACTCTGACATGGATGACCAATGGCAAGCTGCTTTCTGTCAAGTGGAAGGCTTTCATGGAGTTATTTGATGTGGTGGATACCGGGCTTGAGACTCCTATCGGTTTCCGTCCTCACCGCAATGCTACATCCATCCACAAGCAAGCCCTTTGGCCCTACTGCACTGTGAAGGTTCACCCAGTCACTCAGAAGAAGACCTATGAGCTGTCTCCGTATCTGGACATTCTTCATCGCATATTCCGTGAGACTCTCTTCCCTCGGATCGGGAATCTGGATATGGTCCACTCTTACCTCGTGGACATGCTCCTTTTCTGTCAGCATGAGAAGGAAGCAAGCACTGGAGAGAGCCTGGATATCTCTCATGTCATGTGGTCTGAACTTCTATCTGACGTGTCTGAGCGCAAGTGTCCTATCTATGGTCCATTCATCATGAGGCTCATTGAGAGGGCCTGGGCATAGACTTATCCCAGAGTGCTGCTAGAGACTGGAGACTTGGTGTCTCATGAGATCAAGCGTCTGAGGAAGAAGGACAACTGGACATCGCCTCACACAGGGGGTCCATCTGCTACTGCTGCCACAGGGGGTCCGTCTGCTGATGCTACTGCTGCTGCTGCCATGGGGACCGAGGGTGAGGCTGCTACTGATGATCATGAGGAGAACTTTGGCCCCTCTAGTGCAGAACCGTCGTGGGCACAGAAGCTTAAGCGCAAGATGAAGAAGCTTTTCTGCATGGAGTCTCATGGTCAGTACATGACTCATGTGGCGGAGAAGCATGCCAGGGCGCGCCACAAGGAGCTCATGCGTCAGATGGGAGCAACTGTTGTCAGTGGGTCTGAGGGTCAGATCACTGAAGAGGAGGACTGGATTCATCAGAATTGCCACTGGACCGACTCCGATGCCGAGCAGTTTTCGACCCACGATGAAGATGCAGAGATGTGATGTTCGAGACCTTCCCCTCCCATCACCTGGAGTCGTAGTGTCACTCTATGCCCTTTTTGGTGTCTCGCTGCCAAAGGGGAAGAGTGTGTAGGGATTTGCTTCTTGTGTCGTGCTTTGAGTCGTCTTGTGTTTTCTTGTGTGTTCCTTCTTTGGTTTGGTTTGGTGTGAGACCTTAGTCCTAGTCATATGGTGTAAGACATATGCTCCCTATCGCTACCTTATTACTTATGTCTCTTCAGAGTACTGTAGTTTATATTTGAGATGCATGCTTGTCCTGTTTATTCTCTTCTCTCATATATCTTGTGCTTAGTGTTGTTGGACTATAAAATATAGGGGGAGTGTTGATCCGAATGTGTGTGTCGTGCCTTATCTTGGTGCACACGTTTTGGGGGAGCCCGTCTATATTTTGTAGTTCTTAGTTTTATTCGTTTTAATTCTTTTCCTTGCGCAAATCCCTTGTTGTCATCAATCCACCAAAAAGGGGGAGATTGTTACGGCATATCTCTCTCAAGGTAGTTTTGGTGATTGATGACAACATATTTGCGGACTAATCTTGTGCGTTGAATTATTCTCAGATTCTCCCTTGGTACAAGACGCTTTCTTCCCCTCGGAGTGTATTTCAAGACGGTGTAGCTCTTTCGTTTCTTTCTAGGTGGACTAGTTGTGTAGAGGGCACCGTACTATCAAGAGGGGGTCCGCTGGGGTTTTGCTTGGGTGGAATCATCACGTACACATCAGCTTCTCACCCTCCGAGCTTTTCCTGTCCATTGAAGAGATCTCTCCTCTCTTCCTTGTTCTGTCTAGGTCTAAGCGGCAGTACCGCACACCCAGCGGTAGTACCGCTGAGAAGCCACAAGCGGCAGTACCGCTTCGCAGTGGTAGTATCGCCGTGGCTCCACAGCAGTAGTACCGCTGGGGGCCTGGCTCCTCCGCTGGTCCTCAGCTTATTTGAGAGATCCCTTTTCTCTCGCGCGCGCCCCAGCGGTAGTACCGCACTGCCTGCGGTACTATGGCCGAAGGGTCACAAGCGGCAGTACCGCTCCACAGCGATACTACCGCCCTTGACCCCACTACCGTAGTACCGCTGGGTAGTTTGGCTCCTACCGCCTCGATTCGAGAGGTCTTTTTCTCGTGTCGGGTTTTGCGGCACTAGTCACGGTTGTAGTGGCGGTAGTACCGTTCCAGGAGCGGTAGTACCGCCCTACCACCGCGGTAGTACCGCATTTGGGTTCGTTCCCTACTAAGTCTCCTCGGCGCGGCAGTACCGCTGGTTGGCGCGGCAGTACCGTCGCCTGGCGGTAGTATCACCCCCTCTCAGCGGTAGTACCGCCCTGTGCGGGGCTGGTTGGTGGGGGGCAACGGGATTGTTTCCCCCACTATAAAAGGGAGTCCCCTTCCTCCTTCTCACCCACCTCTTCCTCCCCCAAGCTCCATTTATTGCTCAAGCTCCATTAAATACTCCAAGCTTCATTTCCACCCGATCTATCTCTCTAGCCAATCAAATTTGTTGATTTGCTCGGGAGTGGTTGAGAAGGCCCCGATCTACACTTCCACCAAGGGATTTTCGATTCCCCCACTCATCCCTAGCGGATCTTGTTACTTTTGGGTGTTTGAGCACCCTAGATGGTTGAGGTCACCTCGGAGCCATATTCCATTGTGGTGAAGCTTCATGGTCTTGTTGGGAGCCTCCGATTAAGTTGTGGAGATTGCCCCAACCTTGTTTGTAAAGGTTCGGTCGCCGCCTTTAAGGGCACCAATAGTGGAATCATGGCATCTCGCATCGTGTGAGGGCGTGAGGAGAATACGGTGGCCCTAGTGGCTTCTTGTGGAGCATTGTGCCTCCACACCGCTCTAACGGAGACGTACTTCCCCTCAAAAGAAGGAACTTCGGTAACACATCCTCGTCTCCAGCGGATCCACTCTTGGTTATCTCTTACCTTTATTTGTGCAAACTCTTTATTGTTTCTACCCTTGCTTGCTTGTATGCTTGTTGTTATTGCATCATATAGGTTGCTCACCTAGTTGCACATCTAGACAACCTACTTTGATGCAAAGTTTAATTTGGTAAAGAAAAGCTAAATTGGTAGTTGCCTATTCACCCCCTCTAGTCAACCATATCGATCCTTTCAGCTGTGTGATATATAGATATACTCGAGGAATGTGCATTGTACGACGTGTCAAAGCGATGAACTAATAAACGTGTTTTTTGCAGATCCTGAAAAGGAAGCAATGTGTATAATTCATGCGTCTTGAAACATGGGCTAGCAACTTACGGAGGACATCTGCTATCATCACACCTGATTATCATCAGAACAATTCGTCGCAAATTCAAAACATTTTTGTAGTATCTGCTGTTGATACATTTTTCCCAATCTGTATCCAGCTACAGTGATGCATGCTTGTTCTCGTAACTCTGTTTTCTCACAAGTATTTTCTGGAGTAGCTTGTACTACTTCAGATATTAGAGGCAATATTTTATAGGAAGTTTAAAGCAAACAAAACCCCTCCAAACCTCCGGTGCAGTTGTATTTTTCACGCACTTGTCATTCCTAGCTGATGCTGGACAATCAAAACCTATTTTGGTAGGCTTTGCCATGCCACGAGCTCATGGCGTGACACATGGACAAAATGCTAAATCAAAGATAAAAGGTTTTGACTTTAAGTCAAAATAGGTGGACCCTATAAGCCGAAAAAGGAGGGAGCAGGTGTGCTTGGAGCCAATTCATGGGCAAATAAAAGCTCCACTAAAGTTTTGAATAGCCAACTATTTTGGTAAGGCAACCGTAGGCTAAAACCAACCATATCCACATTGTTGAGGATAAAATACACTGGATAACCCATAAGCTTAGTTGTGATTCAGAAAAAGCCCAAGAATTTTATTTAGTTTTAAACTAAGCCAAAAAAAGAAATTTGCCTCATCGACTAATTAGATAGAAAAGAGTTGTTGGTTAATTAGGAGAAAATCATGTAAAAATTGTCATAATTAACCGAGCGGTAAACAAGATATCCCACTCACACCTTTACGAGAAGTCACGTCGAGACATCACATTTGTAGTCATCTTCCTCATCTTCTTGAGCAAGCGACTTCGACTTTGCCACGGACAAAGAAGCCAAAGAAATGATGTGAATGCAAACCGAAGCTTGGGTGAAGTTGGAGAAGGTAATTTTCACTTCACAGCGCCGTTACGACAGTGCAATCCAGGCGACACGTCACCACCCTCTTTCTTGTCCCGTTGCTTCGCTTGGTTGGCTCGGCTCCTCCCGGATAGGCCCCGTGCTCCACCCATGGCCACGCCGCTGGTCCTCGCCTCCCGCGGCGCCCACGCCGCCGCCGCCACCACCACCTCCACCTGCGCCTCCCAGCACCTCGCCGCGGCCACCTCCAAGGAGCCCCCGCCGCGCGTGCGGCCCAAGCGCGGCGCCACCAAGTCGCTCGTCCTCTCCCACGCCGCCGCCGGCCGCATGGACGCCGCCCTGGAGGCCCTGGCGGCCGCCGGCAGCTGCGACGCGTTCCTCCACAACGTCGTCATCCGGGGCCTCGCCGACGCGGGCCTCCCGGGCGCCGCGCTGGCCGCCTACCGCGCCATGCTGGCGGCCGGCGCGCGCCCCGGCCGCTTCACCTTCCCCGTCGTCCTCAAGTGCTGCGCGCGGCTCGGGGCGCTCGAGGACGGCCGCGCGGCGCACTCGGCGGCGATCAGGCTCGGCGTGGTGGCCGCCGACGTGTACACGGGCAACTCGCTCCTCGCCTTCTACGCCAGGCTCGGCATGGTGGGCGACGCCGAGAGAGTGTTCGACGGAATGCCGGCCAGGGACATCGTCACCTGGAACTCCATGGTCGACGGCTACGTGTCCAACGGCCTCGGGGCGCTGGCCCTGGGCTGCTTCAGGGAGATGCACGAGGCGCTGGAGGTGCAGCATGACTGCGTCGGGATCATAGCCGCGCTCGCCGCGTGCTGCTTGGAATCTGCGCTGATGCAAGGGCGGGAGGTGCACGCCTATGTGATCAGGCACGGGATGGAGCATGACGTCAAGGTTGGCACTTCTATCCTTGACATGTACTGCAAGTGTGGCGACATTGCTTCTGCCGAGGGCGTGTTTGCGACGATGCCACTGAGGACCGTGGTGACATGGAATTGTATGATAGGTGGGTATGCCCTGAACGAACGGCCCGAGGAGGCATTTGATTGCTTCGTGCAAATGAAGGAAGAGGGCCACCAGGTGGAAGTGGTTACCGCTATCAATTTGCTGGCTGCCTGTGCTCAAACTGAGAGCTCGCTGTATGGAAGGAGTGTTCACGGTTACATAACCAGAAGACAGTTTCTTCCTCATGTGGTGCTCGAGACCGCGCTTCTCGAGATGTACAGCAAAGTTGGCAAAGTGAAATCATCGGAGAAGGTATTTGGTCAGATGACGACCAAAACTCTGGTATCATGGAACAATATGATCGCCGCCTACATGTACAAGGAGATGTATATTGAAGCGATCACATTGTTCCTTGAATTACTGAATCAGCCGCTTTACCCTGATTATTTCACCATGTCGGCAGTAGTACCGGCGTTTGTTTTGCTGGGGTTGCTGAGACAATGCAGGCAAATGCACGGCTACATTGTCAGGCTAGGTTACGGGGAGAGCACTCTCATCATGAACGCAGTTATGCATATGTATGCGAGGTGTGGTGATGTTTTGTCCTCGAGAGAGATATTTGACAAAATGGCAGGTAAGGATGTCATCTCTTGGAACACAATGATAATGGGCTATGCGATTCATGGTCAGGGGAGAACTGCACTGGAGATGTTCTCCGAGATGAGATGTAATGGTCTGCAACCAAATGAGAGTACCTTTGTCTCCGTGTTGACTGCTTGCAGTGTTTCAGGCTTGACAGATGAAGGCTGGACGCAGTTCAACTCAATGCAACGTGACTATGGTATGATCCCACAGATTGAGCACTACGGATGCATGACAGATCTGCTTGGTCGGGCAGGTGATCTTAGAGAGGTTATGCAATTTATTGAAAAAATGCCAATAGATCCAACATTCAGGGTTTGGGGCTCCCTACTGACTGCAAGCAGGAATAGGAATGACATGGATATAGCAGAATACGCAGCAGAGAGGATATTTCAACTCGAACATGACCAACTGGAACATGACAACACAGGTTGCTATGTTCTTATTTCTTCCATGTATGCCGATGCAGGGAGATGGAACGATGTCGAGAGAATAAGATCACTGATGGAGGAGAAGGGGCTGCGAAGGACAGAACCAACAAGCATAGTTGAGCTTCATGGCATCTCCTGCAGTTTTGTCAACGGGGACACGACGCACCCTCAGAGCAAGATGATTCAGGAAGTGTCCAACTTTCTGTCAGGAAAGATTGGAGAAATGGTTGACCCAACAAATCAATCTGATCCAACCTCTCTGGAGTCGAGGAGAACAACAGAGCCCAACAAGCATAGTGTGAGGCTGGCTGTCGTCTTTGGTCTGATATCATCCGAGGCCAGAACCCCAATTCTTGTCAAGAAGAACGTGCGCATATGCAACGACTGCCATCATGCGCTGAAGTTGATATCGAAATATTCGGGACGGAGGATTGTTGTCGGCGACACAAATATCTATCACCAATTCTCGGATGGGTCTTGCTGCTGCGGTGACTACTGGTGAACAGAATGGTTATCGTTGATGGCAAGCCTGAATGCATTTCAGCAAAAGCAAGAGAGCGCCAGGACGCAGATATGGTTTCATGACAAGCTGCAGCTGGTATGTCACAGATTCAGACATCACACAGCTTCTGAATTCTGATCCTCCTTTGCTCTAAAAAAAAGCTTCTGAATTTCTGGTGCCAGCACCAGTACAATCTTCAGGGAACATACATAAGGGATCAACTCTCATGTACTCGTCGCATCGGCTCGAAGAGCAAGGGTTTGTCTTGCTGCTGGCAATGGAGATTACTCACGGATTGGAAGAAGCATCGCCTTTTTGACTTTTGTAACTGACGATGATGTGATGTACAAAGTCAATTTTTCTCAACTGAAAATTTTGAAATTACTGGTAACTTTGTATAACACAATACATCATACATGGATCAAATGCAAAATGGAAGTTGATTTCCTGTCACATTTCTTGGCAAAGATAGAACAGGGCATGACAATTGACAAGGATGAAATGCTTCATAAGCAATTCATTTTGTGTCACATCACATAAATATTCGCACATAGGGAATTTTACAACCAAATTAACAAATATAAGCAGCAGCAGCTGAAGAAGAAGAGGAAGCATGGGGCGCATCGAGTCGGGGTGGGGGTGTGGGGATCTACGGCCCGCCGCGGCGCTTGGCCTCCTCGGCCTGGACCATGCGGCGGGAGGCGTCGGCGACGCGCTCGAGGGCCTGGTCGACGGCATCGCGGCCGCCGATGAGGAGCCGCGCGACCACCTCCGGGTCGCGCTCGCCGCGGGCCTCCTCGAACTCGCGGCGCGCGTTGGCGCGCAGCGTGTCGCGCCACGGCACGCCGCGCTCGTCGGGCCACTCGAACAGGCGCGTCGCGCGCAGGATGTCCCGGTACAGCCCCAGCGCCTCCCGCCGCGAGCTCGTCAGCCTCCGCCGCGCCAGGGCCTCCGCCGCGTCGTCGTCGAGGATGGCGGAGGGGGTGGGCCCCTTCTTGGAGAGGTGGCGGTCGAGGAGCTCGTCGATGGTGTCGGGCCCCTCGTGGATGGATCGGGCCAGCGGCGGCCGCGCCCTCGTGCCGGAGAGGGCGCGGAGGAGCGGCGAGCCCCGTGCGCGTGCGGCCACGGCCATGGTGGTGCGTCGTGTGGGTCGGGTCGTCGGTTGGGTTCCTTTTGTGGGTCGGGGTCGGGTCGGGCTGAGTGGCGACTTGACCTGGTTGGGTTGCGACTCGCGGCGAAGGCACCAGGCCACCAAAGAGCAGCGAACTGTTCAGAATTTCAGATCGGGAGCACGATGATTCAGAACTACTCCTACTTCGATTTTCACAGCAAATCGGATCAGAAGCTTGATGATCACAACATCTTCGATTTCACACACAATCCACAGTAAATTCCACATTTTTTACATCTAGTAGTAGTAGTACTGATTTACAGCAGGAAGGAAACACATCTGTAACTGTAAGCAAGCATCGCCACGGGACGAATCAAGCTTCTCAACTCAGCGGTCAGCGCGCGGCGGCGGCGGAGGAACCGGCGGCGGTGACGGCCTTGACCTTGAACCGGTACCTGGGCCGGCGGGGGACGACCTGGCTGGGGCCCATTCCGAGCTGGCCGGTGCCGTCCATGAGCGGGGGCCCGTCGTCGTAGACGTGGCCGAGGAGCTTGCCGCAGGCGTCGCAGCTGACGCGGGTGCGCTTCCGCTGGATGCCCCAGTAGTCGAGCGTCTCGAAGAAGGGGCGGATCCGGTCCTCCGCCGCGAACCGCAGCCGCGACTCGTCCACCCAGCTGAAGGACAGCGTGCCCTTGTTCCCGGCCTCGAAGTAGGTCCTCGCCGGGTACAGGTGGGAGGCCGACAGGTTCAGGTCCGCGCCGCACGCCGCGCACCCGTACGCCGCTGCCGGAGTCGTCGCCGCCGGTGGCTGGGCCATCGGTCGGTCGTGGCCGTGTGGTTTGGATGCGTTGGTGTGGGTTTTGTTTTTTGGAGGGGTGGTGTGGGCCTGTGGGGGATTTGGAGGGGGTGGTTCCTTGCGGGTGAAGGACGGTTTTGCTGCGTTGGACCGGGCGTTGAGAAGCTTGTGTTCGGCGACTGGTTAAAGTCAACGTGGACGCGCAAACACAGATTCAGACGTCACATCACGAACCCATAAAACCACAGACAACCTGATCGTGTTTATCTTTTTTTTTTGCGAATGAAAGGTTTTCATTAATTAAGAAGGATCATTACAGTCTGCTTGGCATAAGTTGCCAATATTATCCGGCCCCCCGCGCAACCAAACCGCAGTGCGCTGCTCTGTTCTCCCCATCCTGGCTAGCTCATATGCTACAATGTTCCCCTTCCTACCTACATGAGATATACCATTCTCACTCATCTCCGCAAGAAGATTCTTTATTTGCCCTACAAAGGACGCACATGGCGATCTATTTATCTCTCTTTCTCTAAGCATGTTGGCAGCAACCAGACTGCCAGTCTCAAGGATCATTGGGGCTGTACTCCATGCGCTTGCGATGTTGATACCCTCCAAGCAGGCTGCCAGCTCTGCCTCCAAAGCCGATGAGCAGGCTCTAAGGTAGCGGCAAGAAGAGTATATGACACCACCCGTATCATCGCGTAGGACCATCCCTGCTCCACCAACGCCAAGCTCCTCGTCGAAGGCTCCATCCACATTCAACTTATGCCACCCCTGAGGAGGTTTGCACCAGCGAGCATTCGGCCATCCGGCCACCTCCTGACTTTCTTTGCCCCGACCAGCAGTATTCTTACTGTCATATGAGATAGACATTTTCCCTTTGACTATGTCCGCCTCTGGATGTTGCTTGATGGAGACACTACCGGACTCGTGGTCTATGCCTACGGCCAGGGGTCGTCGGCATAGGTCCTTTGCCATCGGCTGCCGTCGGCATAGACCCGTCGGCGTAGATATCGTCAACGTAGTCTTGTCAGACCGTCGGCGTAGTATAGCCGTCGGTATAGGGCCCTATGCCGACGGCCGGGGTCAGCCGTCGGCATAGTTTAGCCGTCGGCAGTGTTTTTCCGTCTGACGGCAACGGACGGCGCCGTCAAAAGCGCTGACGAGTCATGGGACGCCACGTGGCAGTGGTACGCCGACGGCTTGGCCGTCGGCATAGGTAGAAATCTATGCCGGCGGCGGCGTACCTCCGCCACGTGGCGTTCCGTGGTGCTCCTGGTGGCAGTGCTATGCCTACGGCAAAGCCGTCGGCATAGATCTATGCCGACGGCTTTGCCGTAGGCATAGCACCGCCACGTGTCTTTCCTTGGTTTCTCCTGGCGGCAGGGCTATGCCTACGGGAAAGCCGTCGGTATAGATGAAAATATATGCCGACGGCATTGCCGTAGGCATAGATCTGCCACGTGGCAAGCCCTGGTAACTCCTGGGCTTATAGTCAAGTTCAGCATCATCATCTAAACATAGTCAAGTTCATCATCATCATCTAAAGATCATCACCGGCGGAAGTTCATGAACATAAAAGTAGTGCAAGACATGGAACATCATAAAAGTAGCAACATGAAAGGCATGGCACGGCGACCACATGCACGGAATCATCATCGACATCAAGCAAGACCACCTCCGCCAAAACCACCACCACCAAGACCACCTCCGCCAAAACCACCACCACCAAGACCACCTCCGCCAAAACCGCCACCGCGACCACCATCACTCTGCCAGATCGGAGTGACTGGGGTCGACGGAGCAGTAGTCGAGCCACCGGTCCCCTACATGTTTCAGAAAAGATTCTAACGGTAAATATGATATGATAGTGTTGAATGAACGAGAACTAGTTTGCCAGTAGTTAGGCAAATGTACTAACCGGACCATCACTGCCTAGTGCCACCCATTCATCAAACGTGGGCACGTGTGGGGGTTCTCCCGCAGGTGGTGGTGGGGGTCCCATTTGTGGTCGATCCGTGCGGTTACTCCAAGACGCCAACATAGCCTGGATGTTAGTTAAACAAGCAAACTAGAAGGTCAGAAGGAATGAAAGTGCAAAAATTTAGCTTGATTTTAAGAGGGCAAAACTAACCGCCATCATCTGACGGTTGTAATCATCATTTGCCTTCACTCGTTGCAAGTACTCTCGCACCTCGAGATTCCTATGCTCGACAAAGGCCTGATATGCCTACATAATTTAGGTTGTTTCTAAGTGAGCAATGCTGAAAATGAACTGAGAATGCTAGAGAGAAAAAGATAAAGGGGAAGTACTTACAGCATGCTGGCAGGCTAAGGGAGTCTGTGAACGCCCCGTACTCTCTAACTGGCTCGGGTTGGTAGACCGAAGCCGTGTGTACGAGATCGAAGGAGTTATCAAGCCATCGAAACACGGATACCGGCCATGTGACTTCCCCTGGATGGCCACCACCGCCGTGTCGTCGATCTGAGACTGGGTGACCTCAGGAACAGGAACATCCGGATGCAACTTCTGATAGTGCTGAGTGTAAGACTCCAGGTGCTCCTCGGTCTTGCCGTAGTACTGGCTCTCACCCTCCTTGGGATGACTCCGCTCGCGGGCCAGCTTCCACGACTCAATGTCTGAGAGCGGCCTCTTTAACTTGTCCTCCTGCAACGTCAAACAGAAGTTAGCCATACATAAGAACATGACGGTAAAGAAGAAAAAAATGCATCATGCATATAGATATACCTTCATGGCCTTGAAGCCCCAGTGGTTCCTGTTTCCTTGGCCGTGTGTCCCGTCTTTTCCACGGTTAGCCCGGGCCTTGATGCTCTTGGCAGCAAACTCTGCATCGTCGCCGAGCCACCTATCCACCAAACCCGCCCATCCGTCATGCCTTCCATAGCACCAACGAGGAACAACCTATGCAAATTTTGGAAGCATGACATGTGAGCACGAAACATATAGTTGACTGCTTGAAACAATGATAAGTTAGTAATAGTTACCATCATGAACTGCTCCCTGTTCAAGGTAAGTCGTTGCCTCTGCGCTTGAGTTTTGGTCATCTTTTGTTGCAGGTAGATGTGGTAGTACTGCGAGACGGCAACCCAGCGCACCTTGTACTGCAACTGACGAGCTTTCTTCTTCGCAGCCGCAAGCAAGACCACGTCGGCTCTAGCCTTGTGCTCGTCAAGAACTCTATAGAGTTGCTGCAATCATGCATAAACCAGAAGCAAACAAGGCATGAGTTGAGTGATTCAATGATAAACTATGAACGAAACTGAAGACAAGTGATTCAGAAGAGAACTTACCCAAAATTTGGTGATCACGGCCTTAGCGGCCGTCCCGTACTCCGCGTTGCTGCAAGCCTCGTAGTGGCCCCAGCTCATGGACAAAACCCGCAGCTGCGGGTCCCTGTCTAGCCGCGGGCAGAATAGGCCAGGCCGCAACTCCTTCAATAGGACAGTGATAAGGCCGTTCGGTTTACGGCCCTTTCCGCGAAGGATCCAATTTCTGCAAAAGAATCAAATGATTGCCATGTGTACAATAAGAAAATGTTGTGATGTGTTGAAAATATGATTGAGAGGCACTTACTCTGTCCCCACAGGTTCAATGAGCCACTTGTGCTCCTCGATAGAAGGTGGTGTAGGTAGTCCGGCATTATCACGCAGCCACCCCTGCGGAGCACCCGGTGGCAAGTCACCCCACAACTCGGGATCAACCTCCCCTCCACCCTCCTCGCCCTCCTCCTCACCCTCCTCCTCGACCTCCTCCTCCTTGCCCTCCTCCTCCTCACCCTCCTCCTCCTCGCCATCAGGAACATACTCCTCCTCCTCAGACTCAGAAGGTGCCTCTGTATAGGAGGGCATCGAAGAAGACCCTCCTATTTCGGACACGGCCCGGAGTTTTTTGCCCCGGCTGCCTCTCCCCCACCTCCTCCTCCTCTAGGGGCTCTCCCCCCACCGCCTCCTCCTCTAGGGTCTCCTCCCCGACCCCTCCACCTCCCTGTGAGGTGTCATCCTCGCGTAGTCGGGAGGGAACCTTGTGGGCTCGTCCACTCCGAGTAAGTCCTTTGAATTTACTGAGGAAACTGACACCGCTGGACTTGCCCATGATTAGCAAACCTGCATTGAGAGAAGAGAATAAACAATTAGTAAGGATATCAATTAAACAAGCATACAGGAAAAACATTAATACCAGAAGAGCACATTAAGCATACTATTGTAATGATCATTAAAAGAACTTACATTTTTTAGAACCCATAAGAATCATCACTATTGTAATCTATTTGTGGACCGGTCTCATCATCACTATCATGCATATCTTCTTCATTGTCTGACGGAGGTGGAGGCTCTTCCTCATCGTCAGCGTCTTCATTTAACTTTTCAAGCATAATTATGTCTCTTTGATTCACAACTGCCTCACCATCAATCCGTGCGTCGTCGTCGTTTGGGTCCAGGTCAACATAACCCAAGTCATCATCCTCGTTGTTTCGGACCACGTCATCATGTTCCTATTGATAGAACACTCCCTCGTATGTCATGGGGTTTATGTTGTAGTAATCATCATCGTTCGAGTCCGGTAGCTTACCATGCGGCGACACCTTGAACACAACTTCCCAACCCTTTAGGTACTCTTTCTGGCATGGGTAAGGAAGATAATATACTTGTGTGGCCTGTGTAGCGACGATAAAGAGATCAGCTCCGGCATAGACGGTTGATGGTTTAACTTCAACTAAACCAACAGAAGGCATATGTCTCAGACCCTTTTTGGGGTCGAACCATCGGCATTTGAACACAGTGAGACTTAGGTGTTCGCGGCCATGTTTGAATGTAAGCTCGTATATTTTTCCTACCCTTCCGTAGTAATCTACTTTATTATCTCCTTCAGTGAAGACTCCGGTATTTATGGTTTTGGGATCAGGCCGACTGTTCTGGTGCTCCTCTGTATGGAAGCGATACCCACTCACATCATACTTTTGGCATGTCATGATGACAGGGTCAAAACCCATGGAAACCCATCTCAATTCTTCATCCATTGATGTGTTCGGATCGTTTCCCTACAAGTTTAATTGAAATTATAGGGTGCATGAGTTTAATTGAAATTATAGGGTGCATGAGTTTAATTGAAATAGGTAATAGGGAAGTGTGAAAAATTACTTTCTCCATGAACCACGCAACGAATTTTTTCCTTCCATCAGCACCCTTTCGGAGAAGAGCAAGTGCCTCCGCTTCAGTAGGAGGCAGCATTCCCGTCCATTCTTCTTCAACGAATCGACTACAATAAGAAAAGCGGTATAAGAACTAGGCAAAGTGAACATAACGAATTGACTAAAAGAATGGTGCAAAGGTATTACCTCATCCACTCATCCTCAACTTCCTTGATGTTGTGCAAGATATAGAACATGACATCCTCCCACTCATCTTGTGGCATGAGATAAGGTTTCAAGCATCCAGCCCTACCACCTTGCCCGATGAATAGAGGCAACTTGGGTTTATACTTGGGTTCTTCTGTATTGTATCGAGACATCTTATTATGCAACGTGGGAACATGGTCCGGATAGTAGGCTGTCCTGAGGTCTGCCACCTCCTCTAGGATAACTGCCTCAGCTATGGAAGCTTCAATCTTAGCTTTGTTTCCACATTTCTGTCTCAGATGCTTGTTCTGTCTCTCAGGGCCGTACTGCCAATGATTCTGCACAGGGCCCCCCAACAATACCTCGTTCGGGAGGTGCAAAATGAGATGTGTCATCGGAGTAAAGAAGCCTGGCGGGAAGATCTTCTCTAGCTTGCATATCAACTCCGGCGCCTTCTTATGCATTTCTTTTATCTTCTCAGGACATACTTCTTTAGCACAAAGTGTGCGGAAGAAATGGCTTAACTCCGCAAGCACACGCCAGACACGCTCGGGAACATAGCCCCGAACCATCACCGGCATAATCCGCTCAATCCATGCATGATAGTCATGACTCTTGAGCCCGGTCACTCTGCCCGTTGAATGATTGACCCCCTTACTTATATTCGACGCATAACCATCAGTGAACTTCACGACGTGTTTCAGCCACTTGAATGCCTCCATCTTATGATCCTTTTTAAGTACGAAGTCAGCATCTGGCTTGAACCAAGATTTTCGACTTCCTGTGGGAGGTTGCATGTGTAGACGTGGTCTATCACAAATATTCTGTTGATCAACTCTAGCATTAACATTATCCTTTGTCTTATCAGGAATGCTGAGGATCATGCGAAAAAGGGACTCTGCGACATTCTTTTCGGTGTGCATCACGTCTATGTTGTATGGAAGTTTGACATCCTTAAAATAGGGAAGCTGCATGAAGGGGGTAATATGAGTCCAGTTGTGCGTCTCACCATATCCTTCAATTTTTTTCCATTTACCTTTTCCTTTGCCCTCGCCCTCGTCTTCGCCCGTGGCTTTGCCTTTGCCTTTGCCTTTGCCTTTCTCTTCACTGGCAGGCTTAAGAGCTTTCAGCTGAGCAAGCACATCCGCACTAGAAAACGTTGGAATCTCGTTTACTTCATGGACAACTTTGCCTTTTGTGAAGTTCGTCTTGTCTTCCCTATCAGGATGGTCTGGAGGGAGGAACTGTCGATGCAGGTCAAATGCAACATACTTGCCACCCTTCTTCAGCCAAATGAAAATCAAGGCCTGCATGCACACTGGCCAAGGCATCTTTCCACTTGTACACCATCCGCAGAACAGGGCATAACCGGGAAAGTCATGCATGCAATATTGTAGCCAAACTTCCATCAAGAATTTTGTTTGCAGATGTCGGTCGTATGTCAGCCTCGGGAAGTACCAAGAATGGTGAAAATCATCCACCAACGGTTGCATAAACACACTCAAATTCTTCCCCGGATATTCAGGCCCCAAAATTATAAGAGACAGGAACATGGTCTTGCGTTGCATTATGGCGCCGGGAGGGAGATTGAGCGGAATAAAAAATACGGGCCAACAGCTGTATGGATTAGACGACATACCATATGGATTGAACCCATCACCTGTTATAGCAATTCTGACATTCCCAGCCTCGGCTGCTTCCTCCGGGTACTCTATATCGAATGACTTTCATGCTTCACCTCCTGATGGATGTACAATTTTTCTTGGATTGTACCTTTTCCCTTCCTTGTGCCACTTCATCATTTTGGCAGACTCCTCGGTGATGAAAAGGCGCTGCAGTCTTTTTATAAAATCAAGAAACTGAAGAACCTTCACAGGGATTTTTAGCTGCTGCTTCTGACCATGCTTATCGACCACCTCAATATACCGAGAGGAACCGCACTTCCTACAGTACTTGTCATCCGCATACTCATGCCTAAACAAAAGGCAATTCTTTGGACAAACATGTATTTTCTCATAGTCCATGGAGAGCGCCTTCATGATTTTCTTCGTAGCATACATGGTTTTCGGCAGTTCATGGCCCTTAGGCAGGCTGTTAGCCCATACTCCCAGAAATGCTTCGAAGCAACCTCGGCTACAGCCGTACTCAGCCTTGACTGCCATCAGTTGCAAGATGGCATCCATCACAGATAGCTTGGCACCCTCATAGAGAGGTTTCTTTGACGAGGCCAAGATTTCCAGGAAGGTCTTTGCGGTTTCCTCCGGTTCCTCCGGTTCATTCGCTGAATGTGACGGATGTGTCAGCTGTGCAGCAAAGACATCATCTAGCATGTCTCTAACCCCATCGTCCTCATAACCAGCGACGCGTTGTCGTATCACATCCTCTCTACCACGGTCCCGCTGGGCAAAGTTTATCGGCATATTAAAGTTGGGCATAAATCCATGCGTGCGAAGGTGCTTAGTTATCTCACTCTTATCTCTGCGGATACGTCTCTTACATCTGGCACATGGGCATTCTGGCACCATCCTCATTGGACTACAGAATATCTCTTTCAAAAACACATCAGTTTTCTCGACCCACTCTATTGTTACTTGATTCCGACGGAAAAACCCACTATACATCCACTGATTATCTGCCATCTCTGCTTTATTGGAAGCCACACAACAAAATTAAGGATTCATTTAAATTACTCACATCAATATTTTATTTTTTACAAGGTTGACGAGAAACGACATTTAATCCACCTACATCTCTAATAGGTAAAGATGGGTCCTAATCCCACCCGAGAATGTGTAGATTGAGTACGTTGTCCATGCTCTACCCCATTCCGAGACAAAATTCGGCAGCACCTCCCCGCTGTTCTCCAAATACACGTCTCAGCAAAATGCCGAGAGAATGTGCATCCGGAGAACAACAGGGAGGCGCCGCCGAAATCCTGTCTCGGAACGGGGTAGGGCATGGACAACGTACCCAATCTACACATCCTCGGGCTGTCCGTGGAAAGCGCTGGACAATCCGAAAGAGCTGCGGTGATAAATATGCAATTGAATGCATATTTATTGATGCAACCCTTTCGGACGGGAGACCTAGGTTACGTGACTTGATGTGAAAATTTAATCTAGTGACATGGAAAAAAAGTGGACGAGGTCATGGAATTGTTGCTCACCCTCCGATGTAGTCGATCAAAGGAGAGGGACGATCGTGGACCAACACCTCCAACGTCGACAATCACTCCACGAAGATGGAACACCACAAATCCTGTTAATTACACTGAGTGAAAAAAATTTAGGTCATCACCTCACATTAAGCATTGATACTTTTAACTATGAAAAAAAATCATGTTTCGTCAAGTGTCAAATTTTGTCCTTCAATTTTTTTAGAAAAATCATCATGATTAAATAACCACTCATCATATCATAATTTTGCAGCACATCTCACATAGCTACTTAACATTAAGCACTAACACTTAAAACTATGAAAAAAAATCATATTTTGTCAAGTGTCAAATTTTGTCCGGTTCAAATTTTTTGACAAGATCATCATGATAAAAATAATCACTCATCTTATACCAATTTTAGAGCACATCTCAAATGACAAGATCATCATGATAAAAATAATGCAACCTAACAATCTAACATCCTAAAATCCAACATTCACCTATATATATCAACCTAACAACCTAACATCTAACATCTAACCTAACAATCTAACATCCAACATTCATCCATGCATTCATTCATCCATCCAACAGTAGAAAAAAATGCAAAAAATGAAAAAAATGTAGCTCACCGAGAGGGGCGTGGCAGGGGGCGCGGTGCTGGAGGGGATGGTGAGGCAGGGGCGGTCGGGGACGGGAGGGACGGGGCCGGACGGAGCCGTGACCGGCTCCAGGAGCCGCAGCCGGCTGCAGGAGCACCGGCGGGGCCGGGAG
>NC_041388.1:675558271-675560460 GCF_002162155.2 Triticum dicoccoides | reverse complement strand
AGGGGTGGGGTGTGCGGCGGCGGCAGGGGGCGTGGTGGAGTGGGAGGTGCGGTGGCAGGGGAGGGGTGTGCGGCGGCGGCGACAGGTCAGGGTGGGGGTGCAGCGGCGGCGCAGGTCGGGGTCGGGGTGCGGCGGCGGCGCAGGTCGGGGTGTGGGGGAGAGAATGAGTGGATCGGGGTCGCCGAGCGAATGGATAAGGTGAACTATGCCGACGGCAGGCGCCACGTGGCACCTATGCCGACGGCTTAGCCGTAGGCATATTTTTTTCTTTTTTATTATCCACGTCACCGATCCGCGTAGAAGCTTTCGTATGGCCGCAGCTATGCCGCCACCACCACCACCACCACCACCACCACCACCACCACCACCCTGGATAAATCTGTAAAATAAGGCATACAAGTGAGAAAACATTCTCTCACATGCAAATGCAAAGAAAATAGAGTATTTTCCTATGCATAGATTTATTTACAAATAGTTTCATTATTGCTACACTATTAACTACTATTTTATTATAGATGGACAACACATTGTGATAGAAAAATACAATATTATTTAGTTATTTTGACATTTATGTTATTTTCAACTTTTCCAATGATTTTCTAGGTTGGCATGGAGCCGAGGTTGGTTCATGCTCGTAGCAATTGACTAGTACTCAGTATGTTGAGTGACAGAATTGAAAGGTTATGTATTATGTATGGATACAATGGGAAAAATGACACTTACATGCCAGCCAACTTGAATCGAGTTAATGCTTGATCTAGCACCATCTCCAGTATGAGTAACCCAAATTGCAGCTGTACTCCACTGTCCGGGTTTTAGTTTGTGACCGTACACATCCATCGTGGCATGTAAGCCATAGTACTTGTCATCACGACCTCTAGTAGATGTTTGGTGTATAGCAAACTGCGCAACAAAAGCTCTCATAGAAACAACATACACAACAGCTAGGGAAAAGGATGAGGAAAACATGCAATTATAACACTGTACAAATGCAGAACTCTTAAACCCAAGAAACAAATCCAAAAGTAAGGGGGTATGTTCGCTGTGGAGGAAGATGAAGTCATAAAGAGCTTCTTGAAAATGTGTGAATGAAGAAATAAACAAAGAAAAATACAAAAGGTAGGGTTGGAGTAGTTCGTTTGAGTTATTACATGGATCCAGGAGCAATTATACCAACTAAGTTACTTATCTCACTAACATGTCAAGAAGAAACCTTGGTCGTGTGATGTTTCTCCAGTGGAACTCGCTCTGTGTTTCTCTGGAAAACTTCATGACATCTTTTCAAATAGTGAAAACTTAAAATGCTTATATAAATCCCGCAACTATGCCACTACAAAATGGTCTTACATGCCTCAAATGGTTAACACAAAAGTAACCACCCACATATATAG
This sequence comes from Triticum dicoccoides, assembly GCF_002162155.2. Taxonomy (NCBI): domain Eukaryota; kingdom Viridiplantae; phylum Streptophyta; class Magnoliopsida; order Poales; family Poaceae; genus Triticum; species Triticum dicoccoides. The sequence continues at coordinate 675,559,069 of NC_041388.1, read as the reverse complement.
TAGACAATGAAGAATAAACAAGACACTAATACGACAATATTGGGTGGCTGGAAAGAAATAAACCGGTGAATAAGGAGGAGTGGAAGTGCGAAATCAAGAAAGCAATATGAAAGCACATAGCTATACGCAGTGTGCCACATACCACAATGTCCTCGATCTTCTCTCCACAAATAACAAGATCCTTACCCATAAATTGGGACACTTGGTGGATATATTTTCACTAAGAACTGATCGTGCCTCATCAATATGTACATATTGTCTACACAGATTTTTAGTATTTTGAATGATATATTACTGTAACTGTAGTGGTGAATGGAATTAACAACCAGTTTGGATGGTGCCAAATAAGAAGCCAACAATAACACGTAATAACTTTTTGCAAGGTGCATTCCAATAGTTTTTCTGTAATTTTACTTGTGTACATATGCATACTAATATATAAAATTTTAATTTGATAAATATGCTGAAGCAAAAACAAAGAAACCAATAGATCTAGATATGAAAATGTGCAAGTAATTAAGTAAAGTAAGTGAAGATAAAGGTGTAACTCACATATGGTGCATCCCATGAACTAGAATCTTTTCCAAAAGTTATTGCTTCAATGGGGTTTGACTTCAAGCTTTCCATATTTTGTTTTGCTAGGCCATGGATGATATCATATGCTATTGAATCATTTCCCTTCAACTAAAATAGTAAGAATGTGTTAAGAGGGACATAAATCATAGGACACATCCATGGTAGAATCAAGAACTCGATAGCTAATGCAAATATCAAAGCTGAATTATTTATTCTTATGAT
>NC_041388.1:675542647-675557974 GCF_002162155.2 Triticum dicoccoides | reverse complement strand
TGACCATGTTGATATTTGAATACCATTATTTGGATGAATCCAATGATTACAAGAGTGCACAAGAGTGTACATCAGTATGTATCTCTCATCCATCCCACATAGATAGGCATTTGTGGTGATTCTATCCATTATTTATTCCCTATTATTACATTACTGGCCCATCTTCGTATCATGGTTATTCTGAATCATATGGTATAGTTTACAACACTTTGGAAATGGCAAATAAATAGAAATAAGATAGTTTTCAAGAGATGAGGATACAAATAAGGTGCATCGGTAATATCATTATTGAAGTACTAATGCATTCCTAGCAAATATGAGACCAGCGGTCCAAGATCCAAACATATTGCATGGATTGGCAACCTATCAAGAACAATAAAGTAGTTTCCATGTAGATCCACTAGCCACACCTCGGATTGAATGCCATGTAGCATTTCGTATTTTACTAACCCTTTAGGATGTGCATTCCTTATATGCCGCTTCTCCCATCACTCGGTAGCCAATAAATAACCCCAAATCATCTTCTTGGTTTCTCTACAATCCTAACATATTACGCATAACAAGATATATGGCACTAGAGAAAATACTAGGTTCTACTTCACCAGACAACACATCTTAGTCCTATAAAATTCTATAATGTTATAATGAATCATACGACTACCTCTAGAACAGTGGGGTGTAGCCGATGACCTTCGATTTGAAGTGCATGAGAAAAGAAACATAGAGCCACCGCTTGCAGAAGTAGATTAAGTTTAGACATTTTGATGTGGAATAGGATACATATCACCATATGAATTGATAACTATATATAGACTCGGTGTGTTTTCTAGAGGGGGATACAACACATTTCACAGAAGATACCTTTAATTATGGCATAAATGCACTAATATATGTATAAAATCTCCTTTTAATACCAATCAACCATGCGATATTAATTTGCAAGATTTTTCCAACTGCCAACCAGACCGTAATAAATTAAATTAATACGGGTGCGAATAATATTTTAATGCCCAGCGAATATAAAATTTAATTCAGTATAAGCATAAATCTTTCTTTATTGGTTGAAACAACGTGGCATTGTACATGATTGATCCTTGGAAATAACGATAATATCCATCCCATAAAAATATAAACGTGTACAATTGTTTCAACACATACTATCAATTTTAATTTATATGGAAAATATTCTGTACATCCTCGGGCATGTGGCACAATATGAATAAAGAGCCGTTTCATGTATCCGCAACATTTGTATGTTGGATTGACTCCCACACACATGTGTGTCCTAAAACGAATTTGGAATGCTCGAAGCCCATATACAAATCCTAATGGCTTAAACCACATGCCATTGTATGTGTTGAATCTCTTGAGATCAATATAATAAATACATGGGTAGGATTATTATCTTGAAAGTTGCATGAACTTATCTAAATTCTTGTGCACATGAGGAACACTTTGATACTCACTGAATATATTTGTCTGGAAATATAGGGTATCCCTTGATTTCATAGAATTCAAATAGTCAAATTATAGTTTTGAACCCCCGAGCCATACATCTTTGCCTACTAATAAAGTACTGATTGCTTCTGTCGATTCACCGTCAACAATTTTACCTGTTTTTTATTTTTACTAGTACAAATGCCCGTGCGTTGCACCGGGCAAAAAAAATAAAATATAACAATGTATTATTTTTTAAATCCAATTATTTCAAACGTTTTCATCCAATTTGCAACATTTTGAAAATCTGAAGATACACTATGAAAGGATATAAAGGAGCATGCACAACATGCGAACAGCTGTGCGAGAAGATGCAGCAAGAAGAAAAGGATGGATCTGAATCTGATAAGTCGCACCGTGTAGCCAGTCTCTCAGAAAATCTAGATAGGTGCCTTCCTAACTAAATATGACTTAGAAAAATAAGATTCGCTAATGGGGGAAAAAAACATCACTGTCTTGCGTGCTTGCATATTTAGTTCGTTGGATCCAGGTGCTGCTCTTAAAAGTGAGGATTTGCAAGCATTTAAGACCTTCTGCTCTCTGTGCCACATTTTAAAGATATACATAACCTTGTGAACCTTCTAGATGTTAGATAGATACTACAACCTAACAAATATTATCGATCAATTGCAGTAGTTGATGTCTAGTGTCATTTGTTTGAGTTAATCAATGAATTATATGTATCAATATTTAAAATGCTGCTTTGAACATATCAGCATACCATGGAGACAGAGAAAAAATGACTTTACCTCATTCCACTTATATGCCCTTGTTCCGATGTTGATTTGAGACCAACCTCTCTAGTGGACAGAGAATCCCTGTAAATAACAGCCTCTCGAGTCTCAAAGTACATACACATAAAATATTTCTCGAGTAATTTTATTGTTTCAATCAATCATGAACCTACTGTATCAACATGAATAGTCAATAGATATTAGTAGTGTAGACAGAAATACATATCACATACTCTTGCCATCTCATCACATACTCTTGATATCTCTCGCACACATGATGATCACATATTGTTGCTTCTGATTGCTTCTCCCTCAAACAAATACATCTATACGAATTGTGCTGCATATAATTAGGAGAATGTTATGGACCTCAAGGTGGGTGCAGGAATTTATCAGCTCAATCTACCTTCCATCACTGAAAAGACAGAAGAAAAAATTGCTTAGTTGTGAATTTCTTCAAGCATCTAATAAATAATTCAGACTAAAACTTGAGAACACGACATCATGTAATCAACTCGTACAGGGGACCAAGTTGACAATCGTGGATCAGGAATATAGTAGTAAGGGGACCAAGATGTATTTGTGGATCAGGAATATAGTAGTAAGGGTGATCTGTTGGATATTCCTTGCATGTTCATCATATCCCCCTACAGTCGTACCTTTTTTTTGCGTGGACGGTCCATAAGAAAAGACCCATCCGTGGCCCAGTAGGGCAGCGAAGACCGGGCGAGGCACAAGGAATTTTTTGCCGTACGATCCCGCAGCCGTAGCTTCAAAAGAATGTATTGTCTGCAGGAGATTGTTACTCACGCTCACTCCAATTCTGGTTGCAATTCCGTGAATCAAATCTATGCCTCCTTTCATAGCAATGAGCTCTAGAACCTTAACCATCTAAGGGAAGATATTTTTTCATCAAAGTTATGAACATACCCAATTTGAATGTACCTCATCAAATGAAAGGTGCATAGACGTTTAACAGACTCAAGGTATGAAGAATCATAGAATTCAGAAGATGGATATGCATACTATGTAGTAATGTCCCATGTCTACAGAAACCTCTATCTACTTTTCAGTGGGAAAATTAGCTACTTTCCAGACTTATGTGCTCGACTTGATAACTTATAAACACTCTCGGTCATTAATCTATTTCGCAGACTTCAGCACAATACATGTATAAAATTTATAGAAATTCTGTTCAAAAAATGTTAAGCTAAGTCGGAAATGCATATGTTACCCATCTTATTCTTCGACCAAAAGGAAGTAACAAACTCCTATAAGTATAGATGAAAAATATGTTATGAGCACCATAAAGACAAAAATTATCAAATGACAAGGGAAGCGTAGTTTTGCACAAGTTACCATTCATGCACCTTAAAGATAAAAAATAGAGCTAATAAAGGATTGAGTCGGTAATATCTGTTGGATTATGGATGGGCTTAGGCCCATATAAGACACTAATCCCTGGTTAATCTTGAGGCCCATGTATGAGATGACAGGTGGTGGAAGTTTAGTCCCACCTCGCTAGTTGAGGAGAGTTAAGACCCCTTTATAAGGGCTGCTCTACCACTTGCCATTGGAAGCTTGGGAAGAGGAGTGGTACACGCGCGCTCCTCCTCCTCCGCCGCCCGCCTCGCCTCGTCACGACGCGCGCGCGCCGCGGGTTGCGGGGGTGCGACTCTTGCCGGGACCCGCGTTGCCAGGATTCGTCGACCCCTTGCTGGGGGTGCGACGCTTGCCGGGAACAACGACTCCCTTGCCGGGAGTGGGCTGACTTGGTCGTGGGCCTCTGCAAGGCCCACGACTTTCTTCCTTACGGACTATATAAGAAGGCTCTGACCAGTGAAGTAACCTCGGTTCACTCACTCCCTCTCGCTTGACCTAGCCGTCATCTACTGTTCCTCACTCTGTGCTGCCTTCGGCGATCCCATCCCGACGACCGCGTGCACGGCTGGTCGGGAGAGCAGGTGCCTCCGGAACCCTGTCGTTCGAGATCCTGCCCGGGAGAACAACAATAAGGTTTTTGGGGAGCGTCTCGACGCGACTGCTCCCGATCCGTCCCCAACTCTGTTCGCCTCTGCTTCCACTACTTCCTCTGCATCGACACCATGGCTGACGCCGCCGCCGCTAAGAAGAAGGCCACGGACGACGTCGAGGCTGCTGCTGCAGCCGCCGCGTTGGCCTGGCCAACCGGAGGGTATGATCTGTTCATCCCTCGTTTACTCATACTTATGCTAGCCGTATATGTGCTGCTCATAGAAGGTTCGATTCTATGTTCTGTACGTGCTAGTATGCTTAGGTATTACTATGAGATGCATACCTTTTATGCCATGCTTACTGTTTACTCGTGGATAAGTCTAATCGAAAAAGTGCTAATATTTCCAACAATATCACCATCATCTCAAGGTTCTTCCACTATCTTCGTCCTTCCCACCTCCTCGCGAGCAAACCCACTACCCCACCCAAATCCATGTCATGTCTTCATCGACCTCACAACCAAAGTACAAATCATCAAAAATTGAATCACCACTCTGGCTGGATGCTATAAATCTTGTTTTCCCTTTCAACTGAGCTCTACAATGTTGAAATTTCTAAATCCACCTGCTTTCCTTTTTCTGCGTTTCCATTGTCTTCGTGAAAGTGAAACTAACTTACTGAAACCGGACATGTCCTCCACAAACCCAAGGAAGCTCTAAGTATGCTAGTGACCAGAGGTGTTGCGGGTGGAGACGCCGTGCTGGACGGTGTAGGCAGTGAGGCCGCTGGTTCACTCGTGGCCTCGCCTGATCCTACCTCACCATCTGTAGGTGCTCCGTTTGGGGATGGAAGGATCCATGGGAGGAGGGAGGGGCGTCGTGTAGGAACGATGCCACATCATCAGCGAGGCGGCCGCGGAACCCCAGTGACGGCGGAGAGCAGTTGGGCGGCAGGCACGGCGATGCGATGGGGTGCCGAGTGCGGGCTGGGGAAGATGCCGGCGGCCGCGGAACCCCGGCGACGACCGAGAGCAGTTGGGCGGCCGACGATGCGATGGGGTGCCGAGTACGGGCTGGGGAAGATGCGGGTGTTTTTTTAGCGGGCAAGAGTCTCGGTGGATGCCGTGGGTTCAACGACAGAACGACCGCCGAGCAATAGTACCACCTCGGATGTAGAAAATAATATAGGTGAAAAAAACTGAAAGCGCAAATTCACGGGAAGAAAGCGTATTGTGACAGTGAACCCACTGAGTCAATCCGTGCTTTATTATTAAAAAAAATTAAAATTAGGGAAAGATAAAAGAATTTGCTATACAAGGTGGTACTGATTTTTTGCTTATTGGGCTCCTGAAAAAACGATTCCTGAGCGCTACCTGTGGTATGCTTCCCGCGTGGGCCACGAAGACTCATTGGGCCTCGGCTGGGCTTGCTCCACTCCACCAGCAGATCATTAGAGAAACAACCCAAAAAATAATAATTCCCTCATGATAGTTGCCAATAGGAGGGATCGAACACCGACCTGCCAACTACTGCCAAGGACCATGTCCAACTGAGCCAAGTCCTAAATTTCAAAAAGAAAAAAGAAACTGAGCCAAGTCCCAAGTCCTGATCATGTGCAAAACAGGGATTCGCTTAGTATATCACCTCGCTCCTTTACAATTTGCACTAATTTATATATGTCTATGATCTGCAATCAGCAAGCCACCTTGAGAATAAGGGAAGTAATTAAGAGAAAATTGATATAATCAAGAACGGAAAAGTGCGCGCTCCAAGAAGACCAATTAAATCTCAAAATGATATGTCAGCTCAGTCTCTCGGAAGTGCTCATAGGGACAGCGTATGTTTTTATAGAGGTGGGTGTATGAACGTGTATATGAGTGCTTGCGTCTGTATTGCGTTAAAAAAATAACGGGAGAAACGCGACACACTTATATGAAGGAAAAAGAAAGAGATCGGGTCAGATGAGAAAAACAGCGCGCACGTAAGGGAAGGTACGCACCTGGATTCAGGCTGGAAAAGACGCGACACTTTCGGAGGAAAAAGGAAGAGGATCGGATAAGAAGACATGGCGTCACCGTGTACCCGCCGCTACAACATGGCGTCGAAGAAGGCAAGGGAGAGCTTGAGAAGCTTTGTGTTCTAGCTCCTGAGTGCGGCCGCGTACCTGCCGCTGCAGCACGGCGTCGACGGAGTTGAGGGAGATGTTGAGCAGCTTGTGTCCGGGTCCAGCTGCTAAGAGCATCTTCAGCCGCGTCCGCAACAGCTCCCCTTCCCCCGGGCTATTTTTTATCGTCGGTGTAAAAATCGGCCCAGTCGCGCCTTCAAGATCTCGTTTTTCGCCGGTTTGAACCGAAATAACAGCCGGCGAACACGAGCTGAACCCAAGTCCCCGGGGGTTGCCTGCGGGCGCCGGCCGAAGCGAAAAGGCATGTGGGTGTGCTGTGTCGACGAGAAGGCCCTTTTCCCGCTGACCCCCATCCATTTCCCTCCATTCCCCCTTCTCCCGCCATTCTCCTCCCTCTCCCCTCCATCTGGCCGCCATGCCGCCGAGGAAGTACACGGCCCCTCACGCCGCCACAGATGCCAACGCCATCCAGCCGAAGCAGAGGAAGCAGAGGGCACCGCCGTCCAAACCACCGGGCATGTCGAACACCGACCGGAATGCGGAGGTTCAGTGCCGGGAGGCTGTCACCACTGACTGGCGGAACAGGCTCAACGCCAAGAAGGCCCGGGACAGGGCAGCGGGGCGGCTGCGACCGTGGCGGAACAAGCAGAGGCGTCTCACGCGGGGATGATGAATCCGCCTGGCGGCCACACTCCCTGGAGCCAGCCGAGCGTCGGGTCGCCGGCCGGCTACTCGCCGTCACCACACCCCTTGGGGTGCGCGCCCTCGCCTGGCTACGCCGACGGCGACGCGCACAGCGGGTTCAACTCCAACATCACCTTTCCACATGGCCACCCCGCCCAGCGCATGCCCTCACCCACGTTCGCCCGTGTCCAGTACCCCCGTACACCTACTCTCCGCCGGCATACGCATCCTCCCCGATGCCGCCTCTGTGTCGTGGCGCGCTGCTCTTCTCACAAGCCTCGTCGTCACATCTCGACAACCCCAACGCGACGGAGGCCGACATGGACAACATCATCACGACCGGCTCGGCCGCCGCCGTCGCCTCTCCCGGGTTCAATGCCCAAGAAGATACAATGGACCTCAATGGTGACATGGACGACAAGCTCGACTACAGCGAGGAGGAGCCAAAGGACGAGGAGGACAAGGAGGAGGAGGAGCCGGCGCCTGCTCCGGCGAGGAAAGGAAAAAAGAAGAAGTGGGCGGCCAGGACTGGCGAGCCGCACATCAAGTGGGCGTCCAAAGAAGATGAGTGCCTCGCCGAAGCGTGGAAGATCGTCTGCCTCGACCCGATCACTGGCACGAACCAGAACGCCGACACGTACTGGGAGCGCATCAAGTCGGAGTTCGATGAGCGCAAACTGGTCGACCCCTACTTCGCCGGCGTCCACATGCAGTGGCTCGAAGGCCATGGTGAATCATTGGGCGATCATCCAAATGGCGTGCAACAAATGGCATGGGATCCTCGAGGAGATCGCGGCTCACCCGGAGAGCGGCGCCAACATCGAGGGTCAGGTATGACGCCGGTCTCTTGCTCATTTTTCGCCATTTGCGTCACCGACACTTGTTCCTCAGTGCAGATGGTCCAGATGTTCGCCATGTATCGCCAGGACAGTAGCACCGACCAAGATTTCAAGTACCTTCACGTGTTCTCCCGGATCGAGAAGTGCGAGAATCGGGCGGAAGTCCGGAGCACCCTCGCCAAGGCCAAGGAGACGTACAAGCCGGGCACGCCGACACCGGGCCTGGTCAATGGGTGTACAGACGGCAACAAACGAGCCAAGTCGGCGAAGGACGCCGCGCCGGCTACCACGCGTCTGCAAAAGCTATCGCCGATGCCAAGACCCGCGCCGGCCAGAGGGAAGAGAAAACCGAGGCGCGATGGTCGGCGTTGATGACGAACAGCGCCGTCAAACTCGACCTGCTCCGGACCAACGTCGCCGCGAAGAAGAGGAACACCGACCTGACTTTTTTGATGGGGGGGGGGCACATGGCGACGATGGACGAGCATGTCAAGACGTGGTACCTGGCGGAGCGTGGCCTCATCCTGAACCAGATGCTGTCGACGGCAGCGCCAACTCCCACACTGACCCCGACGCTGCCGCCAAGCCCGAGCGACGCCTCCACGACGCCCAACACAGAAGCCGCGCCGACGCCGACCAGCCCGCGCATGCCGACTCCCACCAGTCCGACACCGGTGAATGGCGCCGCCATTTAATGAATTGCCTATACGTCCTTCCTTTTGAACGGCGAACTTTTAAGTTATTGATTCGCCGAACTGTGGCATGGTGATCGCCAGACTTGAGGTGTTGATCGCCTGACTTGTGGCGTTTTTTTGGTAGCGGGAATTATCATGTTTGAATTTAAACGTCTTGGGGCCGGTCCTAGGGGGCGTTGCTGGGACCTAGATCGCCCCTTGGTCCTAAAAAACGCTAGACGAAGGTCCAAAATAGCGTCGGCCACTGCTCTGTGGGGACGAACGAGTGGAGTTGCTCTAAGCGCCGCGGCTGCAACACGGCATCGACGGGGGCGAGGGAGACTCTGCTGCACGGGTCCGTCAACATCACCTTTCTGTGAGAGCTATTAACATGACAGAAGCAGTCTATTGATTTTGTTCCTTACTCTCATATGTAATGTCCTTTTTTTGCAATGTAAAGTAGGATTCGTCACTTCAATTTTGATCAGGTGCACAGCCAAAAAATAATAATCAAATGTGACTAACCTATATGAGGGTTCTTGTGAGTACCAAATCAGAGTACACCTTTCTCCAGTTTGGCTTTGCAAAGTGTGTCCGAATCTGTCAAATTAGCTGTCAGGAAAGCAAGAAACCATGTTGTCTCTGAAATTTTTCAAGGTTAATAGTGGGAGTGAGAAGGGGGATCAAGAAGAAAGCCTTGCTGTCAGAGGTGATATCCACTCTATTTTTTCCGTGTCGAAGCGATTGAACCATGGCAATCAGAGCTGACCTCACATCTCCTTCCTCATACACACTTGTAAGGTAGTAGGGCATCTGTGTTGCATTTTCCTTCTACAAAACTGTACTATGTGAGACGTTGTTTACTGAAACTGTTACGCTTGAGTAGTATAGTACATCATCATTACATTCATTCACTTCATTTATGACATCTTTGAGCCATTCAAACGAGCCTTGTCCCCTGCCTCCGTGGTAACCGATAGAGATCTAATCACTTAATCAGTTTGATTCATTCACCAACTGACAACTCCACCATTCAATATAAATATGTATCCAGTTTGTGACTTAAAGTCATCCAGATCACTGTCAGAGCTTGCATCGACGTAACCATTTACGATGAACTCTTTATCACCTCCGTAAATGAGAAACATATCCTTAGTCCTTTTCAGGTATTTCAGTATGTTCTTAACCGTTGTCTAGTGATCCACTCCTGGATTAGTTTGGTACCTCCCTGCTAAACTAATAGCAAGACACACATCTGGTCTGGTATGCATACATGATAGAACCTATGACTGAAGCATAGGGGATGACTTTCATTTTCTCAATATCTTCTGAAGTGGTCGGGCATTGAGTCTGGCTCAACTTCACACCTTGTACACACAGGCAAGAACCCTTTCTTTGCTTGATCCATTTTGAACTTCTTTAAAACTTTGTCAAGGTATGTGCTTTTTGAAAGTCCAATTAAGCGTCTTGGTCTATCTCTATAAATCTTGATGTCCGATATATAAGCAGCTTCACCGAGGTCTTTCATTCGAAAATTCTTATTCAAGTATCCTTTTATGCTATTTAAAAATTCAGTATCATTTCCAATCAACAATATATCATCTACATATAATATTAGAAATGCTACAGAGCTCCCACTCACTTTCTTGTAAATACAGGCTTCTCCAAAAGTCTGTATAAAACCATATGCTTTGATCACACTATCAAAGCGTATATTCCAACTCCGAGATGCTTGCACCAGTCCATAAATGGACCGCTGGAGCTTGCACACTTTGTTAGCACCTTTTGGATCGACAAAACCTTCTGGTTGCATCATATACAACTCTTCTTTAAGATATCCATTAAGGAATGCACTTTTTACATCCATTTGCCAAATTTCATAATCATAAAATGCGGCAATTGCTAACATGATTCGGACAGACTTAAGCATCGCTATGGGTGAGAAGGTCTCATCATAGTCAACTCCTTGAACTTGTCAAAAACCTTTCGCAACAAGTCGAGCTTTGTAGACAGTAATATTACTATCAGCGTAAGTCTTCTTTTTGAAGATCCATTTATTCTCTATGGCTTGCCAATCATCGGGCAAGTCAACCAAAGTCCACACTTTGCTCTCATACATGGATCCCATCTCAGATTTCATGGCCTCAAGCCATTTCACGGAATCTGGACTCATCATCGCTTCCTCATAGTTCGTAGGTTCGTCATGGTCAAGTAACATGACTTCCAGAATAGGATTACCGTACCACTTTGGTGCGGATCTTACGCTGGTTGACCTACGAGGTTCAGTAGTAACTTGATCAGAAGTTTCATGATCATCATCACTAGCTTCCTCACTAATTGGTGTAGGAATCACTGGAACCCATTTCTGTGATGAACTACTTTCCAATAAGGGAGCAGGTATAGTTACCTCATCAAGTTCTACTTTCCTCCCACTCACTTCTTTCGAGAGAAACTCCTTCTCTAGAAAGGATCCATTCTTAGCAACGAATATCTTATCTTCGGATCTGTGATAGAAGGTGTACCCAACAGTCTCCTTTGGGTATCCTATGAAGACACATTTCTCCCATTTGGGTTCGAGCTTATCAGGTTGAAGTTTTTTCACATAAGCATCGCAACCCCAAACTCTAAGAAACGACAACTTGGGTTTCTTGCCAAACCACAGTTCATATGGTGTCGTCTCAATGGATTTGGATGGTGCCCTATTTAACGTGAATGCAGTCGTCTCTAAAGCATAACCCAAAACGATAGCGGTAAATCAGTAAGAGTCATTATAGATCGCACCATATCTAATAAAGTGCGGTTACGATGTTCGGACACACCATAATGATGTGGTGTTCCGGGTGGCATGAGCTGCGAAACTATTCCGCATTGTTTCAAATGAAGACCAAACTCGTAACTCAAATATTCATCTCCACGATCGGATCGTAGAAATTTATTTTCTTATTACGATGATTTTCCACTTCACTCTGAAATTCGTTGAACTTTTCAAATGTTTCATACTTATGTTTCATCAAGCAGATATACCCATATCTGCTCAAATCATCTATGAAGGTCAGAAAATAACTATACCCGCCGCGAGCATCAATACTCATTGGACCGCATACATCAGTATGTATTATTTCCAACAAGTCTGTTGCTCGTCCCATTGTTCCGGAGAACGGAGTCTTAGTCATCTTGACCATGAGGCATGGTTCGGAAGCATCAAGTGATTCGAAACGCCCATCGGTATGGAGTTCCTTCATGCGCTTTACACCAATATGACCTAAACGGCAGTGCCACAAATAAGTTGCACTATCATTATTAAACCTGAATCTTTTGGCTTCAATATGAATATGTGTATCACTACTATCGATATTCAACAAAAATAGACCATTCGTCAAGGGTGCATGACCATAAAAGATATTACTCACATAAATAGAACAACCATTATTCTCTGATTTAAATGAATAACCGTCTCGCATCAAACAAGACCCAGATATAATGTTCATGCTCAATGTTGGCACCAAGTAACAATTATTTAGGTCTAAAACTAATCCCGAAGGTAGATATAGAGGTAGCGTGCCGACGGTGATCACATCGACTTTGGAACCATTTCCCACGCGCATCGTCACCTCGTCCTTAGCCAATCTCCACTTAATCCGTAGCCCCTGTTTCGAGTCTCAAATACGAGCAACAGAACCAGTATCAAATACCCAGGCGCTACTGTTATCATTAGTAAGGTACACATCAATAACATGTATATCAAATATACCTTTTGCTTTGCCATCCTTCTTTTCCACCAAATACTTGGGGCAGTTCCGCTTCCAGTGACCAGTCCCTTTGCAGTAGAAGCACTCAGTCTCAGGCTTAGGTCCAGACTTGGGCTTCTTCACTTGAGCAGCAACTTGCTTGCCGTTTTTCTTGAAGTTACCCTTCTTCCCTTTGCCCTTTTTCTTGAAAGTAGAGGTTTTGTTAACCATCAACACTTGATGCTCCTTCTTGATTTCTACCTCCGCAGCCTTTAGCATTGCGAAGAGCTCGGGAATTGTCTTGTTCATCCCTTGCATATTATAGTTCATCACGAAGCTTTTGTAGCTTGGTGGCAGTGATTGAAGAACTCTGTCAATGACAATATCATCAGGAAGATTAACTCCCAGTTGAGTCAAGTGGTTGTGGTACCCAGACATTCTGAGTATATGTTCACTGACTGAACTATTCTCCTCCATTTTGCAGCTATAGAACTTATTGGAGACTTCATATCTCTCAATCCGGGCATTTACTTGAAATATTAACGTCAACTCCTGGAACATCTCATATGCTCCATGACGTTCAAAACGTCGTTGAAGTCCCGGTTCTAAGTCGTAAAGCATGGCACACTAAACTATCGAGTAGTCATCAGCTTTGCTCTGCCAGACGTTCACAACATCTAGTGTTGCTCCAGCAGCAGGCCTGGCACCCAACAGTGCTTCCAGGACGTAATTTTTCTGTGCAGCAATGAGGATAATCCTCAAGTTACGAACCCAGTCCGTGTAATTGCTACCATCATCTTTCAACTTTGCTTTCTCAAGGAACGCATTAAAATTCAATGGAACAACAACACGGGCCATTTATCTACAATCATACATAAACAAGCAAGATACTATCAGGTACTAAGTTCATGATAAATTTAGGTTCAATTAATCATATTACTTAAAGAACTCCCACTTAGATAGACATCCCTCTAATCCTCTAAGTGATTACGTGATCCAAATCAACTAAACCATGTCCGATCATCACGTGAGATGGAGTAGTTTCATTGGTGAACATCACTATGTTGATCCTATCTACTATATGATTCACGTTCGACCTTTCGGTCTCCGTGTTCCGAGGCCATATCTGCATATGCTAGGCTTGTCAAGTTTAACCCGAGTATTCCATGTGTGCAAAACTGGCTTGCACCCGTTGTATGTGAACGTAGAGCTTATCACATCCAATCATCACGTGGTGTCTCGGCACGACGAACTGTAACAATGGTTCATACTCAGGGAGAACACTTATACCTTGAAATTTAGTGAGAGATCATCTTATAATGCTACCACCATACTAAGCAAAATAAGATGCATAAAAAGATAAACATCACATGCAATCAAATAAGTGATATGATATGGCCATCATCATCTTGTGCCTTTGATCTCCATCTCCCAAGCACCATCATGATCACCATCGTAACCGTCTTGACACCTTGATCTCCATAGAAGCATCATTGTCGTCTTGCCAACTATTGCTTCTACGACTATCGCTACCTCTTAGTGATAAAGTAAAGCAATTACATGGCGTTTGCATTTCATACAATAAAGCGACAACCATATGGCTCCTGGCAGTTGCCGATAACTGTTACAAAACATGATCATCTCATATAATAAATTATATATCATCACGTCTTGACCATATCACATCACAGCAAGCCCTGCAAAAGCAAGTTAGACGTCCTCTACTTTGTTGATGCAAGTTTATACGTGGCTGTCGCGGGCTTCTAGCAAGAACCGTTCTTACCTACGCATCAAAACCACAACATGGTATAGTGATTGCTTTTTAATCTTCAGAAAGAACCCTGTTCATTGAATCCGATTCAACTAAAGTTGGAGAAATAGACACCCGCCAGCCACCTATGTGCAAAGCACGTCGGTAGAACCAGTCTCATGAACGCGGTCATGTAGTGTCGGTCCACGCCACTTCATCCAACAATACCGCCGAATCAAGAAACAACTAGTGATGGCAAGCAATCACTACTAGGGAAAAGCCTAGCAGTAGCGCGGGTAAAATGCTTATCAGTAGCGTGGGCAGCTGGGCTACTGATACGGCGCTACAGCTAACGCTTAGCAGTAGCGCGTGCTGACCCGCGCTACTGCTATCTAGGGATAGCGGCAGCAGTCGTCGTAAAAACGCGCTGCTACTAATATCTATAGCGCCCTAGTATAAAAGGTGCTACTGCTAAGACCTCGCTGCTACTAAAGCCATACCCCGCGCTACTGTTATTAGTTTCTGAATTTTTTTCTGCTCCATATTTATTGCTGCTGAATTTTGTTTAGTGTTTTATACAATAGTCTCTAGCATATCATACACATAAAAATCTGATCATATCATACACATACAAATAGCCTCATCAAATCGATCATGTCATCACCCAACACAAAATGGCGTCTCTCTCGAAATAGCGATACAAGTTATGAGATGCCTCAAATACTTGCAACTACATCGTCATCCATCTAAACAATGATATAGACAAGAAGAGCTATCACTATGAGTGAGAGCGGAACTATGCAGTACATGAGGCGGCGGTTATGAGTCCTCTCTCGCGTTAGCGTGAACCTCAAGTAACTAGCTTCTGCTTCATGTCTGCTTTTGAACCATTTATGGCTGGCACCCGAGAACCGCTCGGATCATTTACCCTGCACATAATCATCATTTTCCGAATATAACATGTCCAAAACATCACATGTACAAATATGACATGTCCAAATTCCAAATGTGACATGTCCAAATCACATGTCCACTTCAAATTTGCATATAGCAGGAAGAAAAATATAGAACTTGAAGAACAATGCAAGAAGTTTTTTTAAATAGAAACAATTGCTTTAACTAAAAAATAATAAATAGCAACAATTGCTTTAATTAAAAATAGCAATAGTTTCAAACCTAGGGTTCATACTAAGTACCACTAAAAAATAGCCAATAATCTGTCCTAGATTTTTTAAACTAGGGTTCATACTAATTGTAATTAACTAACTAGCACTAAAAATAGCCTAGGGTTCATACTAACTAGCACTAAATAGCTAGGGTTAA
>NC_041388.1:675534359-675542325 GCF_002162155.2 Triticum dicoccoides | reverse complement strand
AGAGAAGAGGGGAGGGGAGAGTGCTTACAGAGGGCGGAGAGAGAGATGGGGTCGGGGGAGACGGCGGCACCAAGGCGTGGCGAGGAGGAGTCGGGGAAGATGGCGGCGAGGCGGGGTCGGGGGAGATGGCGGCGAGGCAGGGTCGAGGGAGACGGCGGCGAGGCGGGGTCGAGGGAGACGGCGGCGGAGAACGAGGGAAGGGGCTCCGGCAAGGTCGAGGTCGAGGGGGAGGAGCACAGGCGCACGACGACATCGAGGGCAGACTCTGACGAAGAGCGAGGGCAGGGGCTCCGGCGAGGGCGAGGGCAGGGGCTACGGCGGAGGCGACGAGGGGAGAAGAGAGAGTGGGGAATTGGGCGAGAAAGCAGAGGAGGGAAGCCCGCGTGGGGGTTATGTAAAAATAGCTTTAGCAGTAGCGTGGGAAAAGAAAACGCGCTGCTGCTAAAATCCGTAGTAGTAGCGCGCTCCTCACAAACTCGCTACTGCTAAGCTGGGCCCGTCCTGTGGACAAGTTCAAACTTAGCAGTAGCGCCCTACCCTAAAAGCGCTCTACTACTAATTTTATAGCAGTAGCGCGGTTTGTCGAAGGGCGCTACTACTATACCTAGCATGTCGGCAACAGTGTGGGAATTTTAGTAGTAGCGTGTTTTATTCCTGCCGCGCTACTGCTAAGTGGATAGCAGTAGCGCCCTTTCTGACCACGCGCTACTGCTAAGTAGCAGTAGCGCCTCATTTTAACACGCGCTACTAGTAAGATTCTATGTATAAAGTTTTTCCTAGTAGTGAATATGTATATACCCACGCCCACAACTCCTTTGTGTTCTACGTGTGCATATAACATCTACGCATAGACCTGCCTCGGATGCCACTGTTGGGGAACATAGTATTTCAAAAAAATTCCTACGATCACGCAAGATCTATCTAGGATAAGAATAGCAATGAGTAGGAAGAGTGTGTCCACGTACCCTCGTAGACCGAAAGTGGAAGCGTTAAGTAACGCGTTTGATGTAGTCGAACGTCTTCGCGATCCAACCGATCAAGTACCGAAAGCATGGCACCTCCGCGATCTGCACACATTCAGCTCGGTGATATCCCTCGAACTCTAGATCTAGCTGAGGCCGAGGGAGAGTATCGTCAGCACGACGGCGTGGTGACGATGATGATGAAGTTACTGATGCATGGCTTCACCTAAGCACTACGACAATATGACCGAGGTGGAAATCTGTGGAGGGGGGCACCGCACATGGCTAAGAAATCAACTTGTGTGTCTATGGGGTGCCCCCTCCCCCGTATATAAAGGAGGGGAGGAGGGGGGCGGCCGGCCTCGCGCCCCAAGGGGGGGAATCCTACTCCTACTAGGAGTAGGTTCCCCCCTTTCCTAGTCCAACTAGGAGGGGAAGGAAAGAGGAAGAGGGAGAGAAGGAAAGCCCCCCCCCCCCCCAATTCGGATTGGGCTTGGGGGGGGCCTCCACCTGGCCACCTCCTCCTCTCTTCCACTAAGGCCCATGATGGCCCATTAACCCCCCGGGGTTTTCCGGTAACCCCCCATAGCTCCGGAAAATGCCCGAACCTATCTGAAACCTTTCCGGTGTCCAAACATAACCTTCCAATGTATCAATCTTCATGTCTCAACCATTTCGAGACTCCTCGTCATGTGTGTGATCAAATCCGAGACTCCAAACAACCTTCGGTACATCAAATCACATAACTCACAATACATATCATCATCGAACGTTAAGCTTGCGGACCTTACGGATTCGAGAACTATGTAGACATGACCGAGACATATCTCTGGTCAATAACCAATAGCGGAACCTAGATGCTCATATTGGCTCCTACATATTCTACGAAGATCTTTATTGGTCAAACCGCACAACAACATACGTTGTGCCCTTTGTCATTGGTATGTTACTTCCCCGAGATTCGATCGTCGGTATCATCATACCTAGTACAATCTCGTTATCGGCAAGTCTCTTTACTTGTTCCGTAATGCATCATCCTGCAACTAACTCATTAGTCACATTTCTTGCAAGGCTCATAGTGATGTGCATTACCGAGAGGGCCCAGAGATACCTCTCCGACAATCGGAGTGACAAATCCTAATCTCGATCTATGCCAACTCAACAATCACCATCGGAGACACCTGTAGAGCATCTTTATAATCAATCAGTTATGTTGTGACGTTTGATAGCACACTAAGTGTTCCTCCGGTATTTGGGAGTTGCATAATCTCATAGTCATAGGAACATGTATAAGTCATGAAGAAAGCAATAGCAATAAACTAAACGATCATAGTGCTAAGCTAACGGATGGGTCATGTCAATCACATCATTCTCTAATGATGTGATCCCGTTCATCAAATGACAACTCATGTCTATGGCTAGGAAACTTAACCATCTTTGATTAACGAGCCAGTCAAGTAGAGGCATACTAGTGACACTTTGTTTGTCTATGTATTCACACATGTACTAAGTTTCTGGTTAATACAATTCTAGCATGAATAATAAACATTTATCATGATATAAGGAAATATAAATAACAACTTTATTATTGCCTCTAGGGCATATTTCCTTCACATATATCTAGAATATTCCATTTTCGTTGCCTTTCGGATGTTTTATGCCGCAGACATGCGTTTGCAGGCCGAAGAAACCCCGTGCACCGTACTCTACTTGATCAAAGGCCAGAAGGTGGACGTGGGAAAGGCGGTGATAACGAAGCCCTTGGAACTCATGTTCGACGGCCAGCCAATGTCCATGGGCACTTCAGGGTTACCTTGTCGAGTGTGAAATCGGGGCATGAGGGTTTGCCTCCTCTAGTATGGCTAGGGGAGAGGACGACGAGACCCCGCTGTGGATTGGAAACTGCAAGGGTGGGGTGCTGCTATGGCCGAAGAATCTTCTTCATCTGGAGTCGACCGAGAGCACACCAATAACCACACATCAACAAGCAGGTATGAACACCACCACCCCGCCTACGTAATTACTAGCGCCTATAGTGTCGGCTGAGAGCGGTGGACGATGTGATGAAGGGGGTCCAATAGTGGTTGATGTAATCGCTCCCGTAGAACAAAGTATGCATGATGAGATGGACGAGGAACCTCTTCGGTTCCTCAATATAGGTGCCTATGATGGTGACTTAGATATGATGAGTCAGCCATATGAAGACTCGGGCTATCAGCATGCTGATGAGGATATGGATGATCTGCCCGGGCAGGAACGTCCTAGCAGGGATTGTAAGAAGTCTCTCTTCATGCAATCCTCACAGGACACACCTGAAGATGCAGCCTCAACACAGGCTCAACTAGCCGAGAGTCGTACAGTGCTTAGTCTGACAACATTGGGGCAGGGGTTAAGGAAGGGTCTGGAAGGTCAGCCCAAGAAAAAGGAGAAGAATAGACCGGGGAAGAGAGGCTCTGCTGCCTACAAACAAGCTAGAGCACATAGCAGCCAGACGGCTGATTTTCAAGAGCGTGTACTTGTCAAAGGTGAGGCCATGTTCCATGTCACGGGCGAGCTGATGCTACCGCCGAAACTGCTGGAGGCAATATCAGGGGATCTCAGGAGACTGCACGACCATGTGTTGTCGACTGAGAAAAGCCTACTAGCCTCGAAGGATCCAGGATATCCGACATACGCGGCTCGTGTGTCTGAGGGGAAGTGCTACATCGACACACGGCCCGCGGAGGTGTTCTTCATGTGGTTTGAACATATCTTCGAGATGTTTCTGACAAGGCGGCTCGATTGTACAATCGTCCGTCTTTTTGCGCTACATATGAGCTCCGTCATGAAGAGAGAAGAAGTCTCGCAAATCTGTGTGGCGAATCCATACTACATGCACGAGTCTTTCTTGAGTCTCGACGACTTTGAGCGTAAAACTGCTAGGGTGTACCCCAAAAACTTCATGGTAGAAAATAAGGACCAGGGAATTGTCCTCCTGCCTTATCATCCAAAGTAAGTCAGTGCCGGACAACCCTTTCGTACATTTCAATCATTCCTTCTCGCTCATATGGAGAATAATTTGAGGTATTTTTTCCCCGCAGCAACGGGCGCGCCGTCCTTATCGTTCTTTACCCGCGAGTCTCCCACGCTGTGTATTTTGACCCTACCAGAAACTACGAGAAGAAGGACTACACCCACGTAATAAATATTCCAAATGATGCTCTCCAAGGCATCAGCTTGAGGGGTGGCCACCTGCAGATCAAGAAACAAAGGAACAAGAAGATGGGTTTCTCGCATAAAACTAACTTCTGCTGCATCCTGTCCCAAAACCAAGCAAGAATGATGGATTCTACCTCCTCCATCTCATGATGGAGTTCACAAGGGATCACCAAAATCTTTGCATGACAAGTAGAAATAATGGTCATATCCGCAAGTGGGTAGAATCTCATGGAGAAGCGGATTATAAACTAAGATATGACTTCTTTCGCATCCAGAGGGATATTGCGATGATCATCATGAAAGAAGTCGTCGAAGAGAAGGGGATGTTCCACCACGGCCCTATATCACGAGCTGACGTCTGAACTCGCATAGGCATGCAACGTCAGGACCTCACGCCGTTCAAGAAGCTAGGGTGCATCCTCAATGATATGGAAGGATGGAACTTCTAGTGATTTACGATGCCGATGATGATATGTGTCGGTTGAACTTGTATAGTTTTTGTAGCGATGAAACTTTGTGATGTCCACGGTCCTTGCCAAACTTGCGTAACGCTACTTTGTTAGTTTGGGTACGATGACCTGCGTACCTCTAGTTAATTAGTTTGTGTACGATGGAAGTGCATTGATTATTTGTATGTTTACTATATATTGCACCTAGTTGCTAACCCTTTTGTTTTTCGTGTTGCTCAAGTATATTTTGTTGCATATGATTGTACATTCTCTTGATGAAGATGCATCTCTAACAGGTACCTAGATTCTTGATGGCGAAGAAGCAGTGCTATGTCGTGTACAAAGGGAAGGTTCAGGGAGTGTACGGCAAGTGGCCTGAGTGTCAGGCGCAAGTGGAGGGGGTCTCAGGCGCCAGCCATAAAGGCTTCAAAAGTAGACAAGAAGTAGAAGCTAGTTACTTGAGATTCACGCTAGCATGAGAGAGGACTCATAACCGCCGCCTCATGTACTGCATAGTTCCGTTCTCACTCATAGTGATAGTTCTTCTCGCGTATATCGTTGTTTAGATGGATGACGATGTAGTTGCAAGTATTCGAGTCTTGTATCACTATTTCCGAAGATGATGACGAGAGACCACTTTGTGTTGGATGATGATTATGACGATCACATGATTTGATGAGACTATTTGTATGTATATGCTATGATTACATTTGTATGTGCATGATATGCTAAAGATTATTGTATAAAGCATGTTCAAATACAAAACAAATATGCAGAAAAAACAAAAACTAATAAAACTAGAAGTAGCGAGGGGAATAAAGTTAGCAGCAGTGCGCTCTTACCAGTAGTGCGACTTAATTAAAAGCGTTGCAGCTATTAGCATTAGCGTGTTGCTCCAAAGCTTGCTACTGCTACCCACGTATAGCAGTAGCATGGGCCAACCAGCGCTACTACTACATGTTAGCTGTAGCGGCATATCAGTAGCGCGGGTACCCGCAATACTGATACACCAAATACCCGCGCTACTGCTAGGCTTATCCCTAGTAGTGACTCCCACATGCCTCGCGATGCCTATGCAAGCTCTTGTTCTTCCACACGGATGATGTGTTGACGACATCTGTCGGATGACCGCAACTGCGATGTATATACTTGTGAGAGCATCTGTAGCCGAACTGATAAATCTGGGCCCTCAAACGCCCACGGACGCGGGCAGTGACCGATCACACCTCAAATTTCCTCAACTGCATTAGGATACCTCATAATTGAAACCTTAAATCTATTCCTACTTATAAAGTATGGATTGCTTCTGCCCATCATCGCCAACATTTTTACAGAAAAACTGCTCTGTTTTCAGATAATTAAGTCGGCATCCACAATGAAATGAGGAAAGAAACTATTTTTACTGTTTTGTAGAAAACCCCCTCCTTTTTTGGTAAATAACCGGCACTCCCAGAAAACGAATCTTTTTTTGAATTTAAGCGGAAAAATCCATGTTGTTTTTATAATTAACCGTAGTCCATCTAGAACAAATGACACTTTTCAAAATACCCATATATTTTAAACCCTAACTCCAATTTTAACATGTTATATATGAAATTTGATTAGAAAAATGTGTAGAATATGAGAGTGATGTTAATTTACCTGTTAAATATATTTTTAATTTAGGGTCCAACTTTAATTAATAGCGCATGATCCATCTTTCTTTCATAATGACACCGATCCGGATTGCAATGAACACCTCATCAAACCCAAATTGGAGACGAAAGAAACTGCTGATAACCGTGCATGTACGCCTCAGCAAAATCTTGCATGAAAAAAATAGATTTCTCATCTTATGCCGAGAGAGAGATAGAGAGAGAGACACCTTGGCAAGACCTATTGGATCTTAGTCATGGTTATTGGGTTAGAGCCGTGCGGTATTTTCTTTTCCCGTTGCAATGCACAGTCTTTTTTGCTAGTCCATATAAAGCATGCAAACAAGAAAATTCACGTTCTAAGTAGATCAAATAACCTATACTACCATAATCCTCGTCGGAGATGTCCACTATCTGCGTGCCTAGCTCTAGGTACATGGGTGACATCCACAGTTCCGGCTCCTGCGGCTGCTCCCCGTCAGCATCCGTCTCCGCCTCCATCTCCATGTCGAGTTTGGCAAAAAGCACGTCAGTCACCTATTGTTCTTGTCGGATGAACTGGCGGTTGAGCTCTACATAGGCCTCATCCTGGATGGACTCCGGGGTGGCTTGCTGCTCCGCCATCTCGACCTTTTGGGTGAGCACGAACTTCGCCTCCGCGTCCTTCATGTTGAAGCCTGGAGTTGGCGCTAGCTCCTCCTTCAGCTGCTTCGCCTTGTCCACCTCCGGATCCTCCATCTCCATCATAGCCAGCTGCTCCTCTCCCTCCTCCTCCTCCTTTTCCTCCGGCTTTGGCGAGTCTGGAGGCAGGCTGAAAGTGCAACTATCCCTGGGTGGTTTTGGTAATTCCTAACAACATATAGCTCATTGAGCTAATGCTATTTCAAGATAAACATTTTAGGAAAGCTCAATGATTGGTATGGCATGGATGAGAAAAGTGGACCCCTCAAAATGCTAAGGACAAAGGATTGGCTCAAGCTCAAAGCTCAGGACTCTATATTTTTCATTTTAAGTGATCCAAGATCACATTGAGTCCATAGCAAAAGCCAATACTATCAAGAGGGGGTGAGTTGTTGCTTAATGATTTTCTTGCTCAAAGTGCTTAGTGATATGCTCCAAAAACCCTCAACTACTTTCTCACATCCACATATGTCCCAAACCAAAAGTTAAACTCGGCCCCACCGAAACTTTCTATCCGGCGCCACCGAGTTCAGTTGACATATCCACTGTCAGAAACCCTAGTCTATTCGGTCTCACTGATAGGGATCTCGGTCTCACCGAGATGGGATTGTTGTTGGGAAACATAGTAATTTCAAAAAAAATCCTACGCACACGCAAGATCATGGTGATGCATAGCAACGAGAGGGGGAGAGTGTGATCTACGTACCCTTGTAGATCGACAACGGAAGCGTTAACTTGGTTGATGTAGTCGTACGTCTTCACGGCCCGACCGATCAAGCACCGAAACTACGGCACCTCCGAGTTCTAGCACACGTTCAGCTCGATGACGATCCCCGAACTCCGATCCAGCAAAGTGTCGGGGAAGAGTTCCATCAGCACGACGGCGTGGTGACGATCTTGATGTACTACAGTGTTAGGGCTTCGCCTAAGCACTGCTACAATATTATCGAGGACTATGGTGGAAGGGGGCACCGCACAGGGCTAAGAATATGATCACGTGGATCAACTTGTGTCTCTAGGGGTGCCCCTTGCCTTCGTATAT